>NC_092859.1:157185193-157190053 GCF_032062135.1 Pyxicephalus adspersus
TATTTTAATCACATCTAAGTTTAAGTGGCAGAAAAAGGCTTGAGCATTTTAAAATTTTCTTTAAAATGAAATCACTGTTATTTTTACTAAAAATATAGGTTGCTGAAAATAATGGTACAAATGGTAAAGCATTCATTTTTGCAATATTTCAACTACCATTTTATTATTCTATGCTTTTTTTTTTGTTTTATTAAATATATTGATTTGGGGGAGTGTAAAATATCCAGATCAACTGATGCCTCATCTTTCCTCTAATTATCATAGATGGGTGCTAAATATAATATTAATAAAGCTTAATAGGATTAATTAAAGGAACCTATGTTACATTAAAATTTGTGAATGATTTACCTAATTCACCTTTACTAATATTATATTTGATGTTACAGCAAAAAAAAAACCCTGCCTCTTCTTTTTTGTTTTTTTATATCTTTGGGGGAGAGTAAATAATCCCATACCTAAAATGTGTGCAAAAAATTACCATAAACCACTGTTACTCAGCCTTATTAACACAAGAAAACCATTGAAATATCTTTCAGGTATTCAGGGACCCCCTTCTATAATTATTATATCCACAGATCACAGTACATTAGTGTGGTGGTCAGTGGGAAGAATTCCTCATACATTGCTGGCCATTGGGAAGAATGTCGCCCTTACAGATAGCCAAAAAGATCATTAGGGGTCACTTAGACTGACCCGAGAGGTACAAATTGCTCATTGCTCCAGGAACCCCCAGCACCCTCTGGAGAAACCCTGGTGGAGAATCACAAAATTAGACAGTGAAATGGTTAAGTCAATAGCAAAAATGTCAGGAGGGGTTTTTTCAGGTATTCTGAATAATAAAAGTGAATTCTGATTATAGCCAGGACTTGTTACGTATGATTATAAAGAAAGGATAGAGAAGTGAGTAGGCTTTTTAGGGCAATAATAATACAAACATTAATTGGTCAATGATAATAATGGTCTTACTGCTAACATAGAACTTCTATTCCAAGAGATAATCAAATCATAAACAAAAATTGAAACAGATAGCAGTGTTATACTCTGTGAAAGCTGATCTAAATTCTAAACTTGTCTCAAGCTCCCGACACGTTTCACCAGTAACGCTTCTTCAGGGGATTGTCGAGATCACAGAAATTGAGAAATAATAACAAAAGCTGAGAAATACAAGAAAATAAAATACTATATATATATATAGGATGACAAACATAATTGAAACATTCTATACACTATCGAAAAAAATATCAGTTTGATAGAAATAGGTAATATGTACAAGGATACATAACTACTTACATAGTGCAATCTCTGTGCTTTAAAACCATAGAAAGGGGTACCAGGGGAAAATCCGCACCAGAATACTAGAGTAATATTTATACTATTTTATCATACTAAAGGTGAGGGGATATTAAGTAAGTCCAAATACAGGTATGGATGGGAAATAAAGAAATTTTAAAAGAAGATTTATGTAATATATGACAATGTACTTGTATAATATTGTATAATTATAATGTACTTACTTAAGAGTATTTATTGTTTATGATTTGTTTATGACTTGATCATTTCTTGGAATAGTAATTCTATGTTAGCAATAGGACCATTATAATCATTCAGCAATAAATGTTTGTATTTTTATTTGCCCTAAAAAGCCTACTCACCTCTCTATCCTTTCTTTATAATCAGTGAAATGGTTAAACAAAGGAGAAAAGCAAAGGACTTTCGATGCAGAATGCTGATTTTTTTAGTTTATTCGCCATAATGGAGAATTCCGGCACTACATTATGCAGAAAATACGATACATTTTCTTACACTTGTGCCCATCATTAGAAGGAAGGAGGCGCCATATTAAATTTCCCATTAGGAGCTGTAGTGTTTTGCTGACTTTTTCTCAGCAATATTATAATGCAGATTTTTCATCTTTCTGCTCTGCTGTGATTTGTAATATTGTTGTTATATGTCATGTTTAATCCAGTAAAACTAATAGCATGAAACACCTGCGGTATTCGTGGCTGTCCAGGAGATTGTACTCTGATTCAATACGGTGATCAGTGCAGTCTCATTTCCAAACACCGGAGAACAGCAATATTTCCCTATAAGCCCAGATACGGTGGAAATGTTCCCAGTGAAATTTATGGCTATTATGAAAATGGTAAAGCACGGGCCATTTGTCATCCCTTGTCTCCCTCAATGAGTTGAGATTCATCTTTAACAGCCCAGCGACAAGGGTTTTGATTTAACAAGACTCTTCAGCAAACATGGGATTTTAAGGACAAGCGGTGGAATCGCAATGCATTATCCTATAGTGGTTCTGCCGGGACGCTCGTAGAAATTGGCAGCTCTGACACGAGGCTCCTTCAGGGACACTCCGCAGGATATGTGTAATGATAACTGGTAAAAGTTGGGGGAAAGCAGAACAATCAAAGGTTTACTATTCCGTACTATACAAAAAAAAATTTGTCAGGCTACAAAATTATTATTTTACATTTTTAGAGCACCTTCATCTCAATATAGAGCAGAGTTTTCTCAACCTCCGGAGGTTGCTGGAGGTTTGTTGGGAAAATAGAAATTTGTACCTCTCAGGTCTAAAGCGGAACTAAAGTAAAACTTATAGAAAAGTCACTTTCCTTTACTTTTGTAGATCCCTCTGGAGGTGTCTTCCATACATTCCAGCATTGTCCAGGTTTTATTGCTTCGTCCCGGCCCCGTCCCAGCCATCTATTTCCTTCTTCTTCTGTTTTCTGGCTAGGTCATCCAATCTCGCACTGTGCAGACGTGAAATTGGCTGACGTAGCCTGCTGTATAGGTAAAAACAA
Organism: Pyxicephalus adspersus; assembly: GCF_032062135.1. Taxonomy (NCBI): domain Eukaryota; kingdom Metazoa; phylum Chordata; class Amphibia; order Anura; family Pyxicephalidae; genus Pyxicephalus; species Pyxicephalus adspersus. The sequence continues at coordinate 157,188,001 of NC_092859.1, forward strand.
AAAAATGCCGATCCCACTGCGTATGTGTAAGAGAGGGACCTTTTTTTAACGGCTGAAATCTCCATCTGCCCATGCATAGTCTTCGAGCATTAGCAGATAGAGCAATCCAAAGGGATTCATGGTGTAGGTATCTCAGGAGACTCTCCGCTCCCATTCAAACTTTATCACCGCAGCAGTATAGACAGAAAGAGAGGGGCTTAGCTTCACCTTTTAAAAAAAAAATATGATCTACCTTTCTATATAAAGCAAGAGTTGTGGTTACAGGTCTGCTTTTAGTGACACAAATGATCTTGTTTAACTGGAATAAACATGACATATAACAACAATAATACAAATAGCAGCAAAGCAGAATGACAAAAAAAAATCTGCACTACAAAAAAAAGGAAAAAAGTTACCAAAAATACTACAGCTCCTAATGGGAAAATAAATATGGCGCCTCCTTCCTTCTAATGATGGGTACAAGTGTAGGAAAATGTATCCTATTTTCTTTTATTATTTTGGTATGCTTATCTCTTTGACTGTCTAAGTCAGGGTTCCTCCAGAGGTTGCTGGGGGTTCCCTGGAGCAATGAGCAATTTGTGCCTCTCCGGTCAGTATAAGTGACCCCAATGATCTTTTTGGCTAACTGTAAGGGTGACATTCTTCCCACTGACCACCACACTAATATATTGTGATCTGTGTATATATATTAATTATAGAAAGGGTTACCTAAAGAGTTAATAAATCTAAATCATTTTTCCTTGCACATGATTGGATGGTTAAAGTCAGCAGATCTTCATCTCATTTATTAAGCTCAACTAGAGAGTATTTCACTTTGCTATGTATTCCTTTAGTCAGCCCCAGTGTTTTAATAATTAATAAAACTAAATACAACATTTTTATTTTTATGAAGGGTGTTTTTTATGTTTTTTATGCATATCTATATTTAGTTTTTGTACCAATAAAATGAGAGATCTTCAATACCATCATAAGGCTTTTACAGAATATTTTTACCATCTCACTGCCTAAAAAAATACATTTATTCCTTTAAAAAAAAAATTATTAAAAAGAAAAAAAATCCTCTAATATAAGTTATTATTGCTTATACTGAGAATTGTTCAGATCAGCAAACATCGCTGCCACTTAATGGATGTTTAACTGTTTTTATTACTTGTGAATGTTTGCTGTGAGAGTTTCTTTCCAGATCTATTATGATTGGGTGAATTGTCTTTAATGCACTATTGCTGACTAAAGTGCTCCATTTCTGCAAGTTTCTTCCATTCCTAAAAATATAAAAAAATAAAAATACAAATGAGACTTTACCAATCCCAAATACATTGCAGACTACAACAAATTACAAACAATAAAATAAAATCTCGTTTTTTTTAGAGTATCACATTTTTGGAAATGCTAAAAATATTTTACTTGTACAAAGAAAAATAGAAACTTTTGTTTTAGTAACCTGGAGACTGAATAAAAATGTTTGATAACTAATAGCATTTTCCGTAGTGCCCATCATGTGACCATCGGGCCCCTACGGTGCAGCCCGTGGAGACAATTGTCTATGTTTCCTTAGCGAGATGATGAGCTACGTCATGTTTAGTGAGATGCAGAAAGCACAAATGTCAAAGGATCGATTTGTAAAAGGGCTCATGAAATTGTCTCCAGTCTCCTAAAACATATTCTCCATCACCAACAATTCCTGTTAAATGTCTGCAGTCTCTAACTATCTCCTGTAGTCTGTCACCTGTCTCTGACTAACTCCTGTATCATGTGTAAAGTCTCTGCCTGTCTCCTGTACTATGTCTGCAGTCTCTGACCATCTCTTCTACAATGTCTGCAGTCTCTGACCGTCTCTTCTACAATGTCTGCAGTCTCTGACTGTCTCCTGTATTATGTCTGCAGTCTCTGACCGTCTATTGTACAATGTCTGCAATCTCTGACCGTCTATTTCACAATGTCTGCAGTCTCTGACCGTCTCCTATACTATGTCTGCAGTCTCTGACCGTCTCCTATACTATGTCTGCAGTCTCTGACTGTCTCTTCAACAATGTCTGCAGTCTCTGACCGTCTC
>NC_092859.1:157191660-157217146 GCF_032062135.1 Pyxicephalus adspersus
TAATTATTATATTGAACACTCGTATTGTAATAACAGACACAATGCTTTGATAGATGAAGGCAGCGGAAGAAAAGAATCTGTACAGTTTTATTGTTCTCTGAACCTTCCCAAACCTCTCAAAGTCTTCACAATTACAAAGGAAATCTACAATCCTCACATTTCCTCCCTATAACAGAGATGCCTGGAAGAGGACAGGTACACTTTATATATTACGTGTCTTTTCAATGATAAATGTATTATATATTTCCTCTGTTTGCCCCTCTTGCATTTAGAAAGTGTCACCATGGGATGAAATTTAAAAAGTTAATTTATTTCGATCAAATGCAAAGTAAAAAAGTTCAGATTTTGAACATATTTACAATAAAAAAAGTCAATTGGTGATTTTTGTTTTACCAAGTTTGATATTTTTGCTACTCACAGCCTCTATGAAGAATAAATTACATTTAATAATTTGATTTTGTAAAATACAAACCCACCCACCCATCTAGTGTTCTACTGAAAAATGCCCAATGGCTACATAGTTATCTCCAAGATTTATCCGATTTCTTTTGTTATTGCCAGCTGAATAATATAAAAATTAGAGAGTACAAGTCAACAGAAGTACGGCCATCTTGTAGGATCATGTGCTCACCTGTCTTTATGGAAGGAAAACACTATTGGTGCCTATTTATAAAGCAGTGAATCCGACATTCACCAAACTTTCTGTGGTGGAGATTCCATCACTGCCATTGAAAACACATGGACCTGGAAGAAGGTCTGGTGACACTGCTTTATAAAATACACCCCTGATAGTTTGTTCTTCATTGTAATTTTAATTTTTCATGTTTTTATGTTATATTCTATACATTCTGCTATATACAAAACTGATTTTATAGATAAGTATGTCTACATTGTGCACCCATGGGGCCTGATTTATTAAAACTCTCCAAGCCTGGAGAAGATAGACCATCATGCGAGAACCTTCATGATCCAGCAAACCTGGAGTAGATCTAGTCCTGGATTGAAAACATTTGCCAAATATTAAAAACTGATTTTAAGAAATCTATTCCAAGTTTGCTGAATCACCCAGGTTCACTCATGTTAGTTCATCTTCTCCAGTCCTAGCAAGTTTTAATAAATCAGGGCCTATGTGCAGCACATACAGAGCAGTATGGGTTTTCCAAAGAGAGGGGATAGCAGAAGTTGGATACTTTCAGACTGTCTCTTGTTAATTAAAATTTTATACCCGAGTTTATATAGCAGGCGGGGGGGAATGGCTGACTTATTCAGTTGTGTGTGTAAATTTAGGCTTGAGCTGTTAAGCTTGGTAAAGAACAGCATTGTTTTCAGATAACTGTACTATATGTATATTTAGTTATTTACCAAAGTTATTACTAGTGTTGGTTGAATATCTTACTATTCGATTCAACAGCTATTTGATCGAATAGTGGGATATTGTTTGGGTGATTGAATGCCGAATTTGAACACCAATAAAGTCAACGGTGGGAAAATTCGGGTTATTTTTAGGGACTGGGAAGAACTGCAAGAGCAATCAGGAGAGCAGAGCTGATTGCCCCTGAATGCTCTTGCATCCCTTTACTAGTTGTTTGTGTTCTTGGATAGAGTCCTGTGTTCCTGGATAGAGAAACTCTATACAGGAACACATAGTAGAGGGCTGCAACCTCTAGTGCCGGGGATCTTCTCAAAGAGAACAGTGTGCGATTCGCGGCACTAGAGGTTAATTAACCTCTATTGTTGCGGATCGTACACTGTTCTCATTGAGAAGATCCCAGGTACTAGAGGTTAAATGGGGACAAGTCTCCCCATTCATTTACCTCTAGTGCTCTGTGATTGGCTGGGGAAAGGAAAATCCTAAACACGCTTGAGCTGTCATCAGGGTTTACCTTTCCTTAGCCAATCAGAGAGCACTAGAGGTGATGAATTGAGAGACTTGTCCCCATTTAACCTCTAGTGCCCGGTATCCAACACTGACAGGAGAATTCCCACAGCTGTGCAGCCGTGGGAATCATCCTGTCATTGTGGGATAAACTGTAAAAAAACTGTAAAAAAATAAAAGTTTGTTAAACAAATCACACACATTCAATAAATTACATTAACATTATTTTTTTAACACATTTTTTTACACAAAAATTTGCGCCATTGAATCCCGTGTTTTTCGGGTCAGGTCTATCCAAATTCTAACAGCCATATTCGGGTCGAATATAAGGACAACCAGAATTCGAACACCAACAGTAGTTATTACTTTATTCTTAATCCTGACTATAACAAACAAATATATTTTCAAAACATTTTTTGCTTGCACCTGATTGGATAGCCAAACTCAATACGGCTTCAGCTTTTCACTGAGCTAAGTGAATCATCCCTTGTTGGGTGAGCAGTCTAATCCCTTCCATTTTTCTTTTGAAGTGAGGCCATGCTCGTACACAGATTGTTGGTATCTCTGTTTGACTGTTTTCTGTATCTGGCCATGTCTGATCATTATTCTGCAACGGGTTCCCTGTTTACTGGTTCATGCAAAGTTGATATGCTCTTTGTGACAAAGTTCTATCTTGTAAGAAACTGAGCAGAAAATCGAGCAGATCCGAGTAGAATGAATAAAACCGGAGCTTTCTCGGATGGCAGATTATTGCATGAAATAAAAACAAGGAAGGAAATAATTCTATTTTAATATGGTGACTCTGGTGGAAAATGGGTGGGAGGGCACCATATCCTGAGTCTGTTTATCAAAGTGCACCTGTCACATATCAACAACAATGCATTCATTTAGTTCAGTTGATCAAGAGTTTTATATATATCAAAATATTAACCTACTACAGGGGAACCAATGCAATAGTATTACTTGTATTTACATAGTGTCAGCATATTAAGTAGAACTTTACAACACTCATAGTCATATCACTAACTGTCCCTCAAAAGGCTAACAATCTAAAGCCCTCATCATAGCCATATGTCATTAATACAGTCTAAGGCCAACTTATGAGGGGAAGCTAAATAACCGAACTGAATTTTTTGGGGAAGAGGGAGGAAGCCCAAATGCCCAGTGGAAACCCATGCAACATGGGCAGAATATACAAACGCCTTGTAGATGGCGTCCTAGGTGATATTCTAACCTTTGACCATGGTGCTGCAAAGGCAAGAAGCTGGCCAACCATGCCACTTATGGCTACCAAGGCCATTTTTTGAGGGATCCAGTTTATCTCCCTGCATGTTTTTTGGATGTGGATGATGTGATCGTGGTGCTGCAAAAGAAAGTGCTAGCCAACCATCCCACCTATGTACAACAAAAGTGTAGACAGTGGTTGGGTACATGTATGAACTGAACACCAAGAAGACTTTGTCATGGCAAACCATCATATTGGGATACATAGTAATGTATCAATAGACATATGTTTGCATTCTGAGAGCTCAGCCTACACAGATGCCAAGAACAGTCAACAAGAACCATCAGTCCTTGCCTATTGACCTTCTTTGGGATCTGTTGAGCATCCAGGATCTACTTGTCCCTGTAAGATTATCACATTTTTGCTGGAAGAGTTTGTTATCCAGTTAAATATTATTTAAAAAATCCAAACATCCCGGCAATACTTGATCATTTAGCCAACTATTTTGAAATGCTGGAAGTACAGAAAATAAATATGTATTGGTCAATTAGCTCCAAATGATCAGTTGGCTGTTGTACTTTTAATGAATTGGAATTCTTAGAAGCATTTTCAGGCCTGTTGATCCCACCACTCTCTTAGTAAGAGCCCTTTCATACCCAATACTGTGCAGTTGGTAGCTCCTGGGTGCACAACAAGCTACTGTGGAGATCACAAGTGCCCAGATTTGCACGCAGCTACACATAACATCCAGCAAACCCGAAATGGATCTGCTCAGGATTGACAACATATGCCAACTAATAGCAATGATTTTTAAGAAATCCAATTCAGGTTTGCTGGATCACACAGGCTCACCAATGAAAGTCATCTTTTCCAGTCTTGGAGGGGTTTAAACAAACAGGCCCATTATGACAATTCTAATCATGGGCAAAGGGATCCATGTTACCTTCATTATGGTTTCATTGGACGTCTTTGGAGTTTGCTGAATACGTTCTTGGGAACCAATTGCAGCAAACCTTAAAGTCAATACTGGACAGCATTCCAACTGGCTGGTGGTTGTCAATGGCTAAACCACTCCTGACAACCATCAGCTAATTGTCGTTTTGTGTTTCCGCCATTTAGAAAGTGGTTGGCAAGCTAATCAAGTGTCTAGGAGCCAATTGTTTGCTTGGTAACTGTTGTGATGTTGGCTGTATGTGAGTGTCAATTTTAATTCAAGAATTTGGTGATAATAGAACAGGCAAATTTGGCCACAAGTTCATAAAGAGGTAAACTAAAACCCATCCCTGAACAGTTCTTACATAGAGAAATAATATTGGATAAAATTCTGATGAGATTGTACTTGCTTCTATATTCCATAGTCATTGCCCCATAACCATGGGTAGAGAGGTCTGAAGCCACACATATGCTTGCCATATTTCCCTTCCTAAAACACACATCCCTGCCATATATCTCTTCTTTATACAAATATCTCTGCCACATAAGGTTAATCCAAAGACCATAAAAAACCCCATAAAATTTGGTATGAAGTGTTCAATTTTACATCACTTTAAAGAAAAGAATTACAGTAATGGAGCTGAGTTGCTGGGGGTCATTAATAAAACAGCATCTGTATGGAGAGATGAGTGGTCTTATCCAATAAACTGTCAGGGAGCTGCTTTCTTTTTTTATTGATAAAATATTTTATGAATAAATGAACTGCTGGTTAATGGGATTTTTTCCTGAATAAGCCCAGTTGATTTATGACATTCGCAAGTTTCTCCTCTCCTGTGAGCCGAGGTTTAAGACTTCTTTTTTTGCTTTTGCCTTCATAGCTTTTGCTTTATATTTCTACTTCGGTATATTATCAAGTTTTATAAGTCACTTAAAATATCTGAAAGTGCCTGGTTTTCATTATTAAAAAAAGGACTTCTTATTACTACTCTGCTTCTGTAGTCAACAATCCTCCATCAATATACCATGACAGTGTGTTGAGTTTCCTCGGGCAGGCTTAATGCTCTATGGATTGGAGATATTACGGGTCAATTAGTTTATCTATCTAATTAGCTTTCATTTGACTGGAAAAACTACAAACTCTCCTAAGGCCGCAGCTCCTCAAGGTGAATCATTAGGAGTGATATTGTCATTATCATGACATTTCATGGGCCTCATTTGTACAAAATGAAGGAGTGGAGAGGCTGGCTCAGCAAAACTTCTGGCCAAAGGTAATATGAAGAAATGGCCTGTGTTCCCATAAATCTCTCTTAGCAATCTTGACCAAAATGTGTCCACAAGGCCCAGGGTGTTCTTCTTTTGGCTTTAGGCATTGCTCCCATTAACCCACAAATAAAGTTTGCTTTTGGTAACATTAGACAGAGCTTTCAGCTGTTCTGGTTTTACCTTTTAGGCATCACCCTAACAATTAATGAATCAAAATCTTACCCTTTTATTGGTGAGATGTTGAGAGAATTGTCCCATTGTTTTAATTTTTTTTGGCATTGTTGCCTACATGGTCAATAACCAATGATGTCCTCTTACGTCCTCACCAACCAAGGCTCTGCTAGCTAAGGAAAAGTGTTTGATTGGTCTTATACCACAACCACCTGAGCTGAATTGTGATGAAAAATTATGAAATTATTGATTATGAAAAATTATATAGTTCATTGTAGTTTTGATGAAAGCTGGCTTAGCCTCATATGTTATTCTACCTCTGTTAATAACGTATTCTTTTATTCCATACAAAAAATGTGTATGTAGGCGGCACGCATTTCCCCACCCAGCAATATCCCCCATCACATTTCAGGCATATTGTAAGGTTCTGGGCATAGACACAGCCACTACAACAGAGGCTATTTCTATTATTATATTTTATTGTTTTATATTTTGAATATGTCAACAACCTTATCATACAGATATGTGAGAGTTCTAATAGGCTTGTCTACCTTTAACCTGACCTTATATTATGAAATAAAGTCATTTCCAGAAAACCTGGTATGTTTTAGGACACGTTTGAACTACTTTAAGCGCTAGTAAAATTATGCAATAATTAATGTTTTTTGATAATAATTTTACCATTTGATAATATGGGGCCATATAATGCCATAGCACAACTCCCCTAGCCTGCCATTTCAGTCAGTCTTTCAAAAGATTATGAAAAATAGGATTTTTTGTTTCCTTCCCTGAAACCTAAAGTTGTGCATATGTGTTGGATACCAGTTTTTCAATTTTTTCTAACCCTGAGCTAAAGAAGATCTTGCATACAAAGTATACTAATAATATTGGGGTAATGACTCCCATTAGTATGGATACAAAGTTTACGGCCAGTTGTTGCAAATTCTTCTTGTGTTGCTTGAATAATGAGATATCCATCATAAAAGCATGCAAGCACAACCATTATCACTTGAATAACCATTAATACTCTACGCCAGCTTTCCTTCAACGTTGCTGGGGTTCCTTGAGTGATGAGCATTTTCTGACTCCCAGATAAATAACCACTGACACCAGGTATCTTTTTAACTACTGTATATAAAAAGAGGGGAGGCATTGTTTTTATTGATCACCAGTGTAGGAGATATTCTTACAACTCTCTACCAATATAAGGTGCATCATTCACATTGAATATCAGTGTAAGACGTCCTTCTCCAATGGCCACCAATGGAGGTGGGCACTTATAATTGGCAAAGGTTGCTTGAGGATCCCGTTTTTTAGGAGTTCTTGGGTTTAAAAAGAATGGGAAAGGCTGCTCTGTGCAATCTATGTATACAAATTAAATGAAAGTGCTGCCCATAGCAACCAGGAAGGATTCAAGCTCCTTTCTTTCTAGTGCAATTTTTAAAAAGGAACTTTGAATCTCAATCGGCCACCCCAGAAAATACCTTTGCTATGCCTCTGTTAATATACTTTCTTACTTTACATTAATTCTAAATAGTAACATTGCTAAAAGGAAGCTGTTATTGGCCAAATGGATCCAAACGGTTCTCATTTGCAGTCTCTTGGTGCAGTTATAAAAGTACTGTAGGTTTTGTAGGTCATTGTATGAATTGCAGCTTCTCAGAATATGAGTGACATCTGGGCTATTGTAGAAGTGCATTAGTAGAGATCTTCAGTTTGGCAAATTATACACAAGCATAGATTAATTATAAACAAAATTCCTCTTGGGTATAAATGAGTGTCCAATTATGCAAGATCAGCATATCGGAGCTGAATATTTATGAGAGGGGGTGCAAAGGGCGGCAGAAGAGGTGGCCCCGGCTGTCCCCTCTGCTGCCCATCTCCAAGGTGATACAGAGAGCAGATCTTCCTTAAACAACAAGCAATGCCCATAATTACATTTTCTGACTCCATTCTGTAGAGATACAGGCAAGTAATTCATGCTTCATGCAAGCTTGGCCCTGAGCCTGTCCGGAATACCAAACTGACAATTATGCTGAATTATGGGAAACTCGCGGATGTAGATTGTTATCCAACCTGAGCCCGGACCAGAGAATTCATTTTGCCTTATTAATGATCTGTACCGCACTTTTGTGGTTAACCACTGGTCATATCCACAAGCTGGCTGTCCCGCTGTAATTGAACACATTCTGGACTGGCTTTCAATGTAATTGCATCTGCTATGGAGAGCTAGCAAGCTGGATATAGAATTGTATGAACAATCAAATCATTCGGGCATGTCCCAATAAGCCGGACCTGAAACAACAAATACCAAAAGTAGATCTTTGGTGCAGTGATGACCCATATTAATGATATCATAACCGAACAGCTGACAAGGAATGCATTGCCTTATGTCTCTATGACATGACAAGATCCTAATGAAATGACAAGCTGTATATTGGCCTAGACAATGGTCATTGATTCTTTGAGCAGGTGACAGCAAGGTACCAACAATGCATTTGGTATATGCGCATCATCACCTAGAATTAAAGCGGGAAACCAAGCTTTGGAGATTTCTTTGCTGAAAATTACTGAGACTACGAAGATTTAATTTAAACTTTTTATAATGAAGAATAGAGATGGGATTGCATGAGAGCTCCAAAAGTATTTTTTTTTAATACAGTGTATACTGTCGGTAGCTGAAGTCTATGGAATGAGACAGCAAATATGTGATGACTACATGTAATCCTAAAGCAACTCCCTGCTGTTCCTTACATGACTCTTCTTTTTCTTGGATGGCAATGTGGTGCAGTGCAGAATCTACTTTGTCAATTTTTTTTATTACAATATATGAATGGGGGTAACAAGGATAATCCAGTGGTTGTGGGATTTGAAGGACTGTAGGCAAGGAGAATAGGAAGGACCATGCCTGATGTCTCAAATTGAGCAAAGGTGTCAATCAGGTTCATTGAAGTGTTCTAACAGTCCACCTGCTCTATGTTATAACGTATGGTTGCCTTAAAGGCAATCCACAATTATTTCGGTCCAGTGGTAATTGCTAATTTTTAGAACATTTTGAAAGCTGAATTTATTTTTATTTCTATTGGTGTTTAAAGAAAAGGTATTTTTCAAAAAAAACAACAGAAAATGAAAATGTTAGAAATGATGGACCCCATACTAGATAAATGTGCGTGGCCCCCAATCCACATATCTAAAAGTTCCAGCACTGCAATAAACAAGCTCCTATGATTGGGCTCAGTACAGAATTACCCCATGTCCCCTCCTAATGGTAGCCCTGTCACTGTTGGGCTGGGTGATGATTGGAGAAGGACATTGATCATGCTAGGATTCTTTCTGATCCTACTGTAGGGACTTCAAGGTAGCTGCCATGATCATCACTTCTATGAATGATTGTCAGTTCACCAACAAACTGGTTATCACCACTCTTTACTACTGCGCCATAATACCAGTTTACTATTGGAATTGCATTTATAAAATGGCAATTAGCATGATAACCACTTTAACGGATATTCAGATATAATTCAGCACTTTAATATAGTTTTTTTTAATGCAGTTGACATTTTGAATTTCCACTTTGATAGCAAGTGCATGACTGTGAAGTGGAGACAGGAAGTCTAGGTACACCTCGTACAAATAGAGCAATCAGTAAGATAATGTTCAGACTGGGGATGCGGTTGCGGTGCAGTTACTGCTTCCCTATGCTAATGGAAGACTGTCTCAATGGGAGACCCTATATTTAGCATCTACCCATGCCAACTCATTATAGAATAGATGGGGGCAGCACTTGGTGACTCAGTACAGCTCTCTGTCACCTGCAATTAAATTTTTTTATTAATGAACCATCACTATAGTCCTAGCAGCTCCTGCTTGCTCCTGCCTAGGGAAAATGCCTGTGACATTCTTGGGAAAATTTCCTCGAACTTCCGATGGGTCTGCTAAATTTCGGCGAACTGATCTCACGGATCTAACGGAATGATCTAGGAAATCATAATAGAAGGAGTACCGTGGCTACATTCATGAATGCAGCCATGGCAATCCTCCTGTTCACAATCCCCGGGCACTAGAGGTTAAATGAGGACCTGTCAGTGTATGTCCCGCGGCTGTGCTCATCAATGAATGCAGCTGTGGGAATTATCCCAGGATTATTCCCACGGCTGCATTCATTCATGACTCCTGTGTTGACTCCTGTGTTCTTGGATAGAGAATCTCTATCCAAGAACACATATTACAGGCCAGCAAGAGCAATCAGGGGAGCGGAGATGTCAGCTCCGCTCCCCTGATTGCTCTTGCAGGTCCCAAAAAATTCGATCTCGACGGCCAAATTACACAAGCTGTTCTCACTTACATGTTCAGTAAGCAAAAATGGCCTGATTCGCCATGAGATCGAATTTTAAAATTTCACTCGCTAATCCCTACTTCTGCCATAGCTCTGAATTTACGGTGTACTCTGTACAAAATCTGATCATCCTTTAAAAATCAGACATTATAAAAGCTGCACTCTTTAAAACAAATGAAGCAAAAAAAAATTTGGATCTATGATCAGATCACAGTTTTTTGTAAATAGATAAGAAAAAAAAAAATCTAGCAAAATATGTTCTTCAATGATGCAGAAGAGTTTGCGGTAGATAGTAACAGTTATTGTGATTGAAAACCTTCCTTTCCTGGTAACAGAACACATTCCTATCTTTGTAAGGTGTGCAAGGAACATGTATGTTATGGATTTAATGAATGCACACCCACACCTCAACATCCACAGATATCTCTGTGTTACCAGCATGCATACAGGCACACATCTTCTATCAATGCAGGATAACAGAGAATTACACCCTTGGCACATTCCAGGAGCATTGACTGTTTCTTGGAAATGACATTTACAGGTTGTCATTGTTTCTTATAACAATTCCCACTACTAAGGGCAATGGGTTTATTATACGGAAAGGCAACTATAGCTGATGTTTTAAGTTTTGTGTTTTCAAGATATGTTTCCAGAAAACTCTTTCCACTGTACATCATAAAACAGGCAAAATGTTGATAGTAATGAACTGTATAGGGTTCTATCTTTTGTCATCATGAGATCATGAAATAGGATAAAGTGGTATAGCAGTAGCATTCGTGGAAATAATTTTAAAGCTCCATTGATATCCCAGAAGTAGTTGTGCAGTCAGATATTAATACCAACCTCCATTTTTAAAGTCTTTCATCACCATTTCTGCAACAATACAATAAGCATACAAGGAATGCCTAAATGAGACCATGCAACCCAATATGCACCAGTTTTTTACCTAAAGTATTTAGTTGTCACCATGCAATACCAGAGCTGGTCATGTATACCCTATTTCTTCCATTGCAATACAAGGACATTTGCCATTAGCCATGTCAGCACAGAACACTGAAGTAGAAGCACAGAAAGCATCATTTTTACTGGGAGAAAAACAAATGATTTAAGTAATTTCCAAATAAAAGCCTCTTGCAAATTATAACTAGCATTGCTATTTGGAAATCAGAACATCCAATACCTATTAAAACTGAATAAAAGTTTGTAGGCTAACTTTTTGGGCTCAATTTTTCAAATGGGGGACTCTGATATTCCCTAACTAATTGCGTGGTGGGAATCTTCCAGTTCCATGTGTGTTTAGCAGTAATTAGGAGGTTTAAGGCAATGTCGGATTCCCTGTTTTATAAATAGAGCCCTATAAGTTCTTCTTAGTACAAACTCAGTCAATGGTTGATAATGTGAACATCAGCTTGTAAGTCCTTTCCTAATGTACACAATAGGATAGGATTGCTGTTGGCTATTGGTTATCAGAGATGACCATCATCCAATGGAAATGCTGCCTTCTCTATGGTTTAACAATGGACTCATTGGCCAACATTTGCAACAGTCATCTGTGAGCATGCTATTAATGTGCAAAGTAGGGGGGGGTATAGTACTGCAAAGAGATCCAAAAGACGGGATTCAAAATGGTGCCAATTATGTCCAACCCTACATCAAATATCAGAGATCATATAAACAAGTTCAAATACTGATCAACATGGAACATATACAGATTTCTGTTAGGTAATAAAGTCATAATAGGGGTTTCATTTGGTTTTGTTCTGTACTTTGTTAATGATGACACAAATACCTGGTCAGGAAGACCTAATAGGATTATTTAGAAGAAGGGAGGTCTGATTGTTATGTATGCAACATTTTTCCTTTTAAAATGACATTGTTATATATTTTATACTGTTTAAAGTTAAAGCTATATGAGCATATCCCTATTTTTCTCATTGTTGGCCCAATTTTTATTTTCACATCTCACTCCCTGCATTAGTCCTTTGTTGTCTATCATGGCTTTGTCTAAAATTTCTGCTTTATTCACCTTGTATTCATTCTAAAACATGCATGCCCTCATTCATTCTCAATTTGACTTTTTTTGCAATCTTCTGCTAACTGATTGAGTAAAGTAATTCTGTGTCTGGATGGTATTCTGAAGCCCCTGTTTTCTGTCCACAGGCCAGGTACAGTCAGGTCTCCACAGTGCAAGCCTCTCTTTGCTGACCCAAACCCTGAGCTGAGCTGAGACCACATGCCTAGGAGGTGAGAGTCCTTTCAGTATTCACATCAGTTAGCACCAGATTGGTATGGCCAAGCATGCCTGCTCTTTGTCATGTGACCCCAAAGCTCTTGATGGTCATCTCCATTTACACCTACAGCCGCCATTCCACCACAATTCATTATAATATAAATTGCAGAGCTTTCCACTAGGGAATGGTTATATGTGTAGGGTTCCAACTTTCCCCTTTGCTTCGATTAACCTTCATTTTTACACAATGCTCTGGAAGCCCAGAATTTGTAATAAAACCATTGTGCTTATTCAATAAGGAAAACCAATGATATTGTATAGTGATTCAGAGAAACCAATCAAATTTGGGTTTATTCTAGTGAGAGAAGCTGATGGTTTTTGATGCAGTTTAATGCACATTGCACATTATTATTCCCTACAATGAATTACTGAATCACTTTCCATATCACAAACTTACAGAATGTTCACAATGAATGCATGTTACATATTAGATCACAGCATCAAATACAGTGAACTGGAAGGAAAATTATAACAAACAATAAATAAAGATATAGAAATGAAAGCAAAGGTTATCATGCACATTTTTTGTACTACAGAGGGTCCATTTATAAAGTAGTGAATTTGACATTCGCCAGTCTCTGATGGGCTAAAAAATCATTGTTTGATGAATGCCAGATTCACTGCTTTATAAACAGGCACCCCAGTGTATTCTAGTTTTGTGTCCTTACTGTTGGCTAAAAACAACTATAGTCCAGCCAGTTTCAACCATGGAACCCCAGGGTCCCTCTAATGGTTTCCTGCGTTGAATCTCCCATTTGATGACGCCTCTGTAGTTTAGGAGCCAACACCACTTGGTAGAGCCAGGTGCATGACTCCAATAGTCTTTTACTTGTCTATCAAGGTGGTATTCTAGCCACCATCGTAGGGGCATTCTTTCCAATGGGCAATTTTCCTTCTGACTCTAATTGGTTTTGCCAGGGGTTCCCTTAGACCTGAAACTTATTTTGGGGTTTTCCTTGGTATAAAGAGTTTATAAAAGACTGGTATAGCCAAATGGGGACATAGAATTGCCATGGGATTGAAAAATACATTCTAATTCATCATTTTTTACACAGACAGTGAGGGAATTTGTCAAATATTGTAAATAGTAGCATATATTTGCAATCTAAAAGTATATAAAGTACTGTCTCAAGTCATTAAGTATCATGCATGTTGCTGTGCTTGGAACAGTTTTAAAATGTCATGGATGCCATTAGTTGGGTTTCCTATATAATATCAATGGTGGATAGCCGGCATTAGAGCTGATTTACGAAAGGTGTAGAATGTTTACCTAACATTAATATATGTACCTTTATTTACTTTTATACCCAAAGATATGCCAGGATATTATAATAAAATAGGAATGTTCTTGGCAAATGATTGGAGGATTTAAAGGACATACCATAAGTAGACTAAGTTGCCATTCTAGGACTATACAAAATCCCCAATGATTTTATAAATGATGAAGACATTGACAGATTATCTATACAAGTATCTTTGTGTGTCACGTTAATCCTGCTATATATTAAATGATTAGAATATTAGAAGCCACAAAGCAACCTCAAGACCAGGCTAAAACAGCCCAAGCAATATATGAAGACCTCTAGAATAAAACCAGGTGTAATATTGTGCGGTAGATTATTTTGTGATAAACCTAAAGTTCATCCAAGTAAAATTTATTCCAAATGTGGCTAGTCGTCAAAGGATTTTCATTTGATTAATTAAAGCATATTATTTTATTTTTTTTAATTTGTGTCATAATTTTTTAGTTAATTGCAAAGCCCATAAAGATGGTTTTGTTAGGAACACCTGTGGGGACATTGGTACTGTAAAAAAATATAAAAAAGAAAAACAGTGTTGCCAACATCTCCTGAAATGAGTCAGGCAAGCTGGTATCCTTATAGCCAGGTTCTGTTTTTTGTGTAGTCCCTCCTGCTATGTGGTATGCTGGTATAGCCCAAATACTCTTGGGGGAGGGAACGCTTTGAGTGGGGCTCCCCCAATAACTATGATTTCAACAAGGACATTCTGCTGATGGTGTTCCCCTGATATAGTTTTCAATATTTGGTGTAAAAGTTAAAAGGTGGACATATATATATATCTCAGGGGATTTCTACTGCCGGAGTTTCCTGAGCACATAAAACCATGTCAGTGATAGAAATTCTGGCTGTACTTAAACAGTAAGGGGACTGGTAGGTGGAATATGACCCTTACCAAATAACCTGGTGCCAATCAATATAAGACTACCACTTTGAGAGCCCTCCTGTCACTTGGAACATGCCCCTACAGGTGTCTTCCATCTCCCTTGGAATTAGGGTTACAGTTATATGTTTATTCAACTCAATAGGGTGATGGAAACAACCTCCCATAGACTTCAAAGCAATTCAGCCAAAATGGGAATTTATATGACTCCCTTCATTATGTGATCAGGTCTAGTAAATAGTAATGTGACCACGCACTCATACGAAGAAGGAGGTAACATGGTCTTCCATACCTACATGCTTTGTTTAGTTACGGTATTGGATTACTGGACAGGTGCGCCCCAGTAGGTCTAGTAGGCCTTTTCGAACATGCCCATGCACATGCATACACACTTACAATGGGCAAGAAAAGCTCCAGTCTCACAGTTGTGACCCGAGTTAGTTGCTTGCAAATAAAACAACCTCTTACCAACATGTTACTTTCTCTTTATACTCCGTTATCCATTGGCAGCAATTTATTTTGCCAAGCGATCTTAGTTCAGACCTACCTGTCCAATCCGTTTAGCATATCTCCTTTTAAATCCACCCGAATCATTAAAGGATCATTATGTTAGTGCCTGAGGTTGCCTGCAGCTTAAGTTTCAGATTAGATATGGGGAGGTGAGCTGAACGAGGGCGCAGAATTCCTAACAAAACATGATTTTTGATCTTGTTCTGCAGTCTGTGTACAAGAGAGTCCCGCTTCTCTCATTAGATGTTAATAGGCTACGCTCTGTTTTCTTTAACGCGGGGCTTTATGCTGCATAGTCCAGAGCCAGAGAAGATTATAGACAGAGTACATACAGGGGGATTGATTTAAATGAACGGATAATTCACAGAATATACCTTTCACCATGTGCTATAAATAAAGCTATGTTCAATATATCTGACAATGTAAATCTGAAGAAGAAATATGGCAATGGTGGTAAACATCTCAACATTGACTTTTATCTTATTCTGTATTTTATTAAAGGTCAAGAAGAAGTTTTTTTAGAAATTCCAAAGGCCAGTCAATCTAACCTGCAACCTAGTTTATTGAAGAGTTGATTGATAACATTTAAAAATTTGAAAAAGCAAAAGCAGACAAGTTTGTCAAATTCATCAGATTTATTGCTATGATTCAAAATAGGACTCGGCCCCGTTCTTAGAATATTCTGAACCCAGGACTAGGAAATGCTCGGCTAGCATGGCNTGATACCAAGGTTCCTCCACTTTCCTGGTGTGGTTCCATCTATTAAATATTCTCAAGTATAGAAATTTTTTTTGCCTGCTCATTCAAGGCATAGAAACATGTCAATAGTGTTGACTCAATTTATATTGATATTATTATTAAAATTATTAATAATATTAATACAATTATTATTATTACGATTATTATTCATAATATTATTATTATTAATAATAATAATAATAATAATAATAATTAACAGTATTTTTTAATGGCCAACATACTACACAACACTGTACAATAATTAGGGGTTGCAGACCTGATTTAAGACACTGACACAGGAAGAGGAGAGGACTTTGCCCAAAACAGATTATAATCTAAGAGCAGGGGGGTGAAGCACATAATAGAAGGATATGGAATGGTAGGTAAGTAGTGAGGATTTGGGAGACAGGTAGATGATTTGGAAAAAGATGAATTTTAAGGATTCTTTAAAATGTAGAAGATAAGAGCAAACAGAATAGGATGAAAAAAGGAGTTATTGAGAGTCGGGCAGCTCTTGGGAAGTCTTGGAGCCGTGCATGTGACAAGGTTATGAGTGAGGAAGTCATTAGTAGGTCATTGGAAGAGCAAACAGAGCAGCTAGCGTTTTTGTTCTATCAGGTTAGAAAGGTAAGAGGGACAAGAGCTGTGGGGGTTATGAAGGCAAAGCACAGGAGCTTGAATTTGAATTTGAGGTGAAATGGACGCCAATGGAAATATTTGCAAAAAGTGTCAGCAGAAGAGTAGTGGGAAGGTTGTGTATTAAGTAGGTAAGGGGAAGGTAGGTGGCATGGCTAAGCCTGACTATAAACAGATTGTAGAGAGTCCGGTTATTGGAATACCAGAGAGGAGGAGGTTACAGTAGTCCATACCAGAGATGATACGAGCGTGTACAAGGAGTATGGGTGTATCTGGGGAAAGGTAGGAAAGTATTTTCGATATATTGTGCAGGTAAGAAAAGGGCAGGACCTGAAGATGTTCTGAATGTGGAGGGTAAAGGAGAGGCAGAATTGAAGGTGACGCCAAGACATAAAAAAAGATAAGATACAGAACAGATGTTTTGCAAGAGTTCTCTGACTGTGATAAATGGCAGATTGGTGCTGTAATGGTGCAGATCCATACCTGCTAAAGGCAGTTTGGGGACCCATAAAAATAGGGGGGGCTGGACAATTGCCTAATTGAACAATTACATACCTCCTCTTATCCACACACCCATACAGCAATCATAATGCAAATGGAACAAACGTGGACCAATGGTGCAAATGTGGAGCAGCCTTCTCGCATGGTAGAAGCATAATAATTTGCACATGGCTTGAGATTTCAGTTCCCCCGTTGGTGGAGAAGGGAGTCTGAAGAAATGAAAAGCAGGAGTTACCCACATTTTAAAGGCAGTAGTTGTAATTTGAACATGTTTTCCACTAAGTCTGTGTTATTTGACTGAAAAACATACAAAAAAACGTGATTGTACCAGTGGTGCCCAAACCTTTGCACATATCTGTAGCTCATGTTCTCAACAAATCTATGCAGTTGTGATGTTTAATCTTAATGAGTTGGAGGTCAACAGGGTCAATGGCTATGAGATAAAGATATGGTTTTGGGTTAAACATTGTCATTTTCCATGATGATGATGATGATATTACAAATTGCCTCCAGAGCAGAAGTGTCCCTTCTATCTTTTTAATGACCTCTCTCATGCAGGCCTTAAAAAACTCTACTTGTAACAAAATCAGTAAAAGGCAATTATGGGCCAGCTGGGACTCGGAGATGTGAGTGGGCGGCAGATATCAGGTTCTTCTGTGAATACAAGGAATTAAAGGCTGCTCCGAGTTGAAATCAAAACGTCATGTACAGATTTTTGTTATAGGAATATTGCCTGGCTCTCATAAATATCTTCGGAGTGCAGGGATTATACCTGAGCCGCAGTCACACTCCCAGTGACGCCTTTAATAAAATAGCTGTCTGCTGCATTAGCCGATACATGGCCGCAGCTACATTATAGGCTCAGCAGAAGTGCGGTACCCTCAGTGGGCCCTAAGACATAGCAGACATCTTTATTTATTAAGTGCTGAACATTGCATATAAGTATGTGGTTAATGAGTGATGGGTTGACTGCAGTGTATGTTGTCAGCTGTTCATATGTGAGCTTACTGGTTCATTTTAATTAAAGTGATTGTGAAGACAAATAATTAAAACGCTCCCACCAGGTTGTTGGTAATTAAAATTATTAATATGATGTGTGTTTTATAGTTTAGGGCTGACATTTCACCATTTACATGATCTCCACACCCATCAATCATTGGGCTTGCGTCTTGTTGCCTTTTCTGTTGCCAATGGTGTAATGTAACAAAACTGATGTAGATGTCTAAAATTCACCCACATAGTCATCAGCCAGTAGTGGGCAGCTAAAATAGGATCTGATTATATATACATATTAAATTTTTGCTAGCTTTGGCTAAAGTTCAGTTCAGCTGTATTGCGCTGTTTTACATGGCACCATGATGTTACCAGCAGACTCCAATGACCTACCTTCTTCCCAAAGTACATTCTACTTCCATCTCTTTCCTAAGTAAATCTGATCCCTCTACCTACAGTGGCCTGCCTTCCCCCCATAATACATTCTACTTCCATCTCTTCCCTAGTAACTTTGAAAACTTTCCTTTAAATATATATATAGACATAAAGATATTTGTTTTTTTCTATAACTTTACTTTGAACAAGAAATGTTATTAGATGTAATATCAATACCCATTACAGTTTACATTGCAGGGGTACTGTATGCTGGATTTTTCTGATTTATTTGAAGCAAGAAACAATTAATGAACTTGATTGTATAATCAATATTCCATTATTATTGATTTAAACTTCTCAGGGGTTCTAACTATATGACCAGCTCTACCTTACTGCATATAAGTTTATATAATGTTTATTATGTCTTATATAAACTTCAAACTTTTTTTAGGGAAATACCCTCTTGCTGACCACAGGTAATTGTGTTATATGACTGTTAGATGATAAAGACTACCACACTATCTAAAGTATATTGAAACTGTGGTGGACTAGTGATTATGTTGAATAAAAATTTATGGATTGGGTCGACAGGACATATAATACTGTTTGATTGGGTTCCAGATTCTGTCCTCATATACATGGCATTGCACTTTCCACAATATTGGAAGCAAGTTGAGGTGCTATTGGTATAGTTGATTAATAAAACATTTTTTGCGGGGTTGGACTTATTATGATGGTAAATTAGTGGGAATATAATGGATGATATCTAATATATTATAGACCAGTGGTGTTTCTCCTGAGGAAGCTGTCTGCGAAACGCACAGAGGAACATTTTGTTCTGGAATTATGACCAACCTGTAATATACCATTTTATTTGAAAATATTATATCATCTGGTAATGTACAAGCTGTTATTGTAAGGTATTATTAAAGCTGTAATGTTAATATAAGTACCTGTAAAGTCCCAAAATGTTTACTAGCAATTTGTGTCAAATATAGGGATGTGATAGGGATTGCAAATCCACCTGTATTTTATCAGTGTCAATATGCATTGGTTAAACAGAATGCTGACAAATGGACTAAATTAAAAAAAGCAGTTTTGGTTAGTCTGCACATAACTTTGTAACATTATTAATATACAGTATTTATATAGCACCATCATATTATGCAGCGCTGTACAAATTCAATAGTCATGTCACTAGTTGTCCATATGTCTTCAATACAGTCCAAGTTCAATTTTGGAGGTAGCCAATTAAACCAACTGCATGTTTTTGGGGTGTGGGAGCAAACCCAAGCAAACACAGGGAGAACCTGCAAACTCAATGCAGATAGTGCCCGCGTTGGGATTCAAACCTGGGACCCAGCACTGCAAAGGCCTGCAGGCACTGCAAAGGAGTGCTAACCTCGGAGCCACCGTGCTGCCCTTAAATTTCCCAAAAATTAAAAATTCTAAAAATAACTTAAATATTAAAAATAAATTAAAGTGTGACATTGTATTTTTCTGTGTATATCATGTTCACAGAATGGGGCTGTAGGTTGGAAAGGTTTGCTTGTAAACTAATCTCCAGCATGCATTTGATAATTGTATATCTTGGTGATCACATGAACAAAAACTTTTCCATTTCATATAATGTCTCTTTTACATTGAAAGCCTGCCTGTTCTTAGATATTCAGTTCTAATTTAATACATAAATTTCACATGTTTATATTTTTTTGCACACCCTGGGGATTTCTGTAATCCTGGAGCTTGGCATTCTCCCAACATTGCTGTGATATCCGTCCTGTAAACCAAAGCATTGGCCTCCATGTAGGGTACGATGGTAGACAAATATTTACATGCATTAACATTGAACTATGTGTGTCTCGATGTGTGGTTCTTTGGTTTCCATTTAGGTTAACAGGTTTTGGGTTTTCAAGCATATACCCCATCTATATTTACAATAAAGAATAGTCAGTAGAGGAAGCTTGGTAACAGGTCCCCATTAAACACTCCTAGGTGGCTTGTGACATAACACTGGACGGGGGCTACTTTTCCTAATGGTGTTAAAAATGGCACCATCACTCAGTGGCTCTTGCAGTTCCAGACAGCTGTAGGGGTATAGCCATTATCACAGATCCAAGATGAAGTCCAGGAGCTGAAAAATGTAAATGAGCTCAATGGCATTTGGAATATGTGAACATCATACTAAATTGTGTCCCCAGCACAATCATTATTATAGCACACTTACCCTACAAGGGTGACCTCTTCCAGTCCAATCCAGCTGTCAGTCACCACTCTGCCCCAACCCCCACCACTACCACCATCGTTTCTGCCACTTCTTCTGGGTACCACTCGTCCTGTTTAATTTTTGGGTGGCTACTGATGGTATAACTTCTATACACGTGCAGACGGGATCCTCTGTCTACCAGTCTCCCTTTAGCTGTGTATTTTCACCTTTCTCTGCATCCCCTGCACAGATACAGAGACTGTGCACAGCTAAAGGTGATTATGGAGTGTGTGCTGCAGCCAATGAGCAGAGTGGTTCCTGGATTCAATCCTGTCCTGCGATTGGCTGCAAGCCCTATTTAAACTACTCTAGTTCTAAACTCTGTTGGCTGGATCCTCAGCTTGTTGTCTGCAGTTTGCCCAGTGATAGTCTGCCTGACTTCTTGCATACTGACCTTCATTTTGCTCTCAGTTGTTCTAACCCCACTTCTTGTCTTCCGCCCGCCATGACCTCTCACTATTCTGACTCTGCTTATTGTCTGTCACCTGCCCTGACCTTGGAATGTCCTGACTCTGATAATATCTGGCACCCGCCCTGTCCCTGGGCTACCTGGCCCTCCATCTCTTAACCTCAGCCCTTCTCAACCTGACCCAGCCTATCCAATGCTTGTTTGATGGCTTTCCCTACATGAAAGCAATCTGATCCAGCTTGTGCCTGGTAGGAAGAGCATGGAGGTTGTAAGGAAATGTAAGGAGCTACGGAATTTTGCTGAGTCTTGAAGTTGTACTAGTTATATTCTTCTTATCAGTAAACTAATGTCTGCTTCCCCCTTTTTGCCTTGAAACTTTCCCCTTCCTCCCTTCGTCCATGTATCAGTTCTCCTGACATGAATATCCTGTTCTAAGAGAACGACAAGGACATTTGTCATGTCTGCTAGTTGTCTGTAGTCATGCGATCATGCACTGATCATGCCTTTGAACTGTTATATAAGCTGTCTGCAAACAATAAAGTTTTGGCAGTGATTTAACTACACTTTGAGTTGTGTGTATTACTCGCTCTCCCAGCGTCGCTGTAAACAGAAGCCATCAGAGGCGGAGGGATAACTGATCGGGGATCAGTAGGAGATTGCCTTAACAGGGGTTGTGCCCTGGTGACCTCCTGCTGCAAAGTAGCCGGGTGACTACTAGGGTAACTGGCCATCACCCCTTGTGAGGTCCTCTTGCAGAAACCAGGCGTCACTTAGACTCTGCAACTGTGCCACCTGCCAGGGGGCGTAGTTCTAACATTACATCATCAAAAATACTAAAAATACGCTGAAGCATACACTGTATAGTGCATGTGTCATAGATTGTGCAAAAAAGAGGAAATAGGAAGACGTATTGGTATATATATATAAATATATATATATGTGTAAAAGTTTTGGCAGAAACTTGCAACTCTGTCTACCAAACACCCCAACCTACTACTAATTTTTTTAAATTAGAATTTAGTTCTAATTATGAACCGAGAGACAGGCGCTACTTCTATAAATCAAAGCATTAATGAAAACATTAGTTTAGCAAAACATATACGTTGCCCGCAACGGCCAATCAGATCTGTCATGTTTTTCTCACACAATCAAACAGAATTCCGAACTGGTTGCCAAGAACAACTCCTGATTATCCAGGAATGTCTGAAACACATCAACGTTTCTTCTGCCTTGCACCTATACTGAAAATGCAGCTGAGCTCGGATTATATTTGCAAGACAGGTTCACATTAAGGCGTTCAGTGCTGGTGGCCCGTCAGATTACAGAAACCTTTACAAAGTGTTTGTGAACCTTATAGTATTCTTAGTCATTCAGAAGCAACATTGTTATCTTGGCTCCATTTTTCTTTTGACATTGCCGGTTTATTCCACAAAACATTTTTGATTCCCTTCCAGCTTAAAGCACTGTTACCTCTGCAGAAGTCCATTGAAGTGTGCAGCCCACAAGTGGATGGGAACCTTCGCACTCCCCTTGATTCCAAGCTTTACCTCTGAATATTCTTTGCAACGTGCGGTTTTTACGGAACTCTCCAGCGGCCTGTCTCTTCCCAGACAATAGATTCTATTTTTAGTTTAAATCCTGTACCTAAAAGGCAGCTGAAGGCTGCATGCACATTCCTTTGATTTAAACGGGGAATTCAAGGCTTGTTTGAAGGTGATTTTATTGTTCTGTTTTTTAGTTTAGTTTTTTTTTTTTTTAGCTACTGAGTCTTTATTTGTGACTGACATGCTAAAGACAACAGCAGATTGTTACTGATGCTTCTATTAGAATTTCTTATCCTGTCTGCATCTGATGTTCCCATAAAATAATACGATTATTAATAATTAGTAATATTATTATTTCTAATTGAAACTAAGGACCTTAATCAGTCCTCCTCTCCAGGAGCTCACAATCTAATGTCCCTACCATAGTCATATGTCATTACCACAGTCTAAGGACAATTTGAAGGGAAGCCAATTAACCTATCTGCATGTTTTTGGAATGTGGGAGGAAACTAGATTATCTCCATGCAAACACGATGAGAACATACAAACTTTGTGCAGATAATGTCCTAATTGAGACTCAAACATGGGACCTAACGCTGCAAAGCGCTAACTAGTTATTTAATAATAATAATAAATGATGTAAGACATTTAAATTTACGTATTTAAACTGGAACCAGGCAGGCAAGTTTTTTATTGCAGAAAGAACAGGAAATGTCCCTTTTGGAATAAAACATTCTTACCGGCCTGTTTGCGGTCTTTCAGTACACTTAGCTCAATATATGATGCTGGGTACCCCAAGATCCCCTGAGGTTGCCAGGAATGATTGACCCCCACAAACATGCTCTAGAGTTAGGTCATTCCAGCTTGGCCAATTGAGATGAACGAAGATCTGGAACCCAGTAGAAGACGTAAGAAGGGTAAAGATGGCAGTGCCCGAAAAAGGACAATGAAAGGTGAGTGTACAGGTCTACAGGTAAAGTAAGTTTTTTATTGCAAGGATTTTACCTTTCCCTTCTGCAATAAAAGACTTGCCTGTTCACAAATTTTTAGTTTCAAAGTTTAGTTCTGTTTTAAAAACATTTACAAAAACCTTTCAAGAGACAAGTTCTCATTACGTAAAAACTACCCCCCTAACAAAAATCTAAGCACTCCATACCAAGATGCTCATTTACGTTCTTCAATGACGGCATTAGTTACATTCTTATTTTATTATTTTATTTTATTCTTATTCTAGATTTTATTGCACAGTGATGGACAATGCCGCTTAGTTATTACCCAAACAAAAGGCCGCTACCACCAGGAATGTTAGCATGCAGGGTTGGGGGTAAAGGTGTATCTTAGAATAGTTCAAGGCAGTTTTTCTCAACCTGCAATGAGCAATTTGTGTCTTTCAGGACAGTTTAAGTGACACTAAATATCTTTTTGGCTATGTGTAAGGCTGACATCCTTCCCACTGGTCACTACATTATTATGCTATGAGTTGTGTATATGGCCATTATAGTAGGAGTTCCCTGAAGACCTTAAAGTTATTTCAAGGCTTTCCGCATGTAAAAAAGGTCTGTAAACACTGGTTTAGGGTATAGGCCATTGCCTTTTGCTTGTCCTTTAAGAGTCTGCAGTCCTTCTGTTCTTTCTTCCTATAGACAGATGTATGGAATCTTACACACTCTAAAAATAACGGAAAATCTTAAATGACTGTAGTTCAGATGAAACTAACACAGTCAGCATTCTACGCATCGGCCAAGCTGTCATCTGAACGTCTGTGAAGTTTGGGTGAGGTGGCCACGGTTTCTGGTAGCACAGACGGAGTCTAATATGATGAAAGATTCACACTGGTTTGTCTGTCTGAGACTCATCGTGATGTCTGTTCATCTGTCACTGTCTGTAGCTTTCAGTTTCAGCCCCGTACATTGCCACTCAATGTTGCCTGGCAACGTTTATCATACCAGTTTTGGCGTAATATATCCTCTAAATAAGTGCACATTAAGCATATAAGAAGGATTAACCTTGGACTCCATATAGTTACTGAACATCTGTGAGAATCCTAATTACCTTAAAGCGTAATTTCATACAGAACTGTGCTTTTCTTTTTTTTTTAAGTGAGTAATATTAAAACTTGTTTTTTTTATAATTATTAATATTTGTTTTGCTTCTTTGATTTTAGTGGGCTGATTTTTACTTTTTACTTTACTTTTTATCTTGAGGAATCTGCCTAGGTCAGGTTCATTGTTGGCTTACCAAATCTGGTTCAATTCGGACACAAACCAAAGTTTACCTTGGAACCACACCTGACAACCACCAGCCAATAGAATGTTGCTGATTATTATTGCATGTGCATCTTAAAGTGGAACTAAACCCACGCGACTCAGCTTACTGCATTCCAGTACAGGTGACTGCCATCTTTCCTCTCTTCTGCTGCAAATGATCTTTGGCCATCTTGATTGGGCATGCTTCAGTATGCATCATCCCTGGCACACGCAAGGGAAGTCGGGATTTCCGGGTTTTCCTAGCAAATTAAAGCTGATCCTGAACAGTTCATACCAGAAACTCAAGGGATCAGGCAACTAGGACACAATATTGCAGAGCAGTCATTACCTGTCCCTTTCTGCTATATATTCAGGCCTGGAGTGAGTGATCCAAGGAAGCTTAGGGGAAGGCCTGCATGGGGGCTATGTTTAAAATAGTTGTTCTGGGGTTATTAAAAAGTCAGCTTGAGGATTGGTAGGAGGGCGGAGATAGAAGGTGGGGTTTAGGTATAAGGTTAGGGATTAAGGGTAAAGTCACATGATTTTTCAGCATGCCTTCTTGTACCTTTTTTTGATGGTGTTTTTGTTCAGTGGCCAGGTTTGGGTTGGTGTTGGTGGTTGAGGCCCTCTAGCGGTTTATGTTTTGGTGATGGAGTCTCCTGAACGGTGCGAAAAGAAGGTGAAATTAAACTTAGTTTGGAATAGTCTGCCAGTAGTTGTGATATTGTGCCCGAAACAGTGTTTGGGTATTATTCCATGAGTGTTATTATGGTTTTTGTTAATAATATAAATAAGAAGAATATTTAATAAAAGGCCTGCTGGCCACATCTGCAAAGAGAAGGGTATAGAGAGGCACGTAGCCGTAAGAATTAGGCGCAGTGACTACATGACCGGGGGCTGGGCCTAGCCCAGAGCTTTTAAGGGGTTAAGAAAAAGGGTAGTGTTGCCAGAGGGGGCTGGGCTAGTGTACAACGTGGGAGAGGAGGAGATTAG
>NC_092859.1:157217861-157233712 GCF_032062135.1 Pyxicephalus adspersus
TTGGTAGTAGAAGGTAGTTATGACAATGGTGTTTATAAGGGATGGGCTAGAAGGTCCGAGCTCCCCGGGTCATGTGCTTTTAACAGGGAATTGGGGGTGGTTTAGATAAAATAAAAGGTCTGCGGGACTTTATTATACCATCCTGGTCATGGGTTTCTTTGTCAAGAGCTTCCTACTTCCTAGCACTTGACAAGGAGGTCTCTATCACATTAAATATAAATCTTTTCCTCTATTTCCCTCATTGGGACTGGGATGTACTATTTGCTCCTAATGCTACACTTGGCTTTTGTCTGGCTACCTCCTGTCTGGGTGCTTTATAACTATTATGGAACTATTTGTTTAGTATTTTCACGTATCATATGCTGGGTTTTACACAATTGCACAAACTTATGCTGTACCAATGATGATTACAGATTTCTTTAAAGCACAGTTTTATGTGTATTGTGCATCTGCTCTACATTGTAGTTATAATAGATTGATGCACCATGAGTTTAAATACTCATTTAAACTCATATTGCTGTGAATTTTGCTGCTCATTTTTTTTCCGTATTAGTGGACTGGTAGCACATAGACAACCATTCCATATTGTTAAACCCCAGGTAACAGAGAACGGACCTCATTGATCATGAATAAATGAAATAGCTGGGAGTGAATGCCTTTACAAGTTCATAAAAACTGACAGAGTAGAGAGTGTGAATGTGAAAATGCATTACAAAACAAATCTGTGCACTAAAATGTATCCTGTACCTTCTTACTAATTTATGTGCTAGCTATATATTACAATATGACATTTGGCATGTTTGTATTAGTTAAAAATTTGCATATGACAAGACCTGACTCTCTCTATAACAGAGCTGATGATATTGGCATTCTGTGCAAAGAGTGATCCTTCCAATATTTACGGGGTTTCTGGAGGATGGATGGATCAATTGGTAACCAAGGAAAAACAGGCTGTGGAAAGACGAATACCTTCTTGTAAACTGCAAGCACACCAACACATCTGAAAAATATTATCGGTGTATTTTCTGCTACTGCTTTTGTTTCTCTTTGTTCCTTTTGTTCATTGATTCTCAGGTTTTCAACCTTTTCTTTCAAACCATGCTTTAAGTCTCTATCCAGTGAATTTCTAGACAGTACCTTCAAATTAATTTACAAGGTGAGACCAATGCCACCCAAGTATTTGTTGGAGAGCAGACATGTGGCAGGGTTTAATGTTTGGGTTTAATAATACTTACCACTGAAGTAACTGGAGACAACATGATAGGCATGCTGGGCACTCATCACTTGGTTAGAAGAACAGGCTGGCAATTGTATACATGGGGACGTCTCAAAGCCTATGGTTTGGATTAGATAATTACAACTGAAGTGAAACCAATGACACCCTATTACTTGTTGGAGAGAAGTCATGAGGCTGGGTTTTATGTTTGTGTTAAATAGTTACCACTGAGGATACTAGAGGCAACATGATGGGCATGCTGGGCACTCCTTACTTGGAACAGTTTTTACAGGTTCACATTAAATAAGGGTATTCCTTGTCCAAAACCCTTGTTTGGGTTAAATGGTTACCACTGGAGAGACTGGAGGCAACATGATAGGCATGGATACTCAATAATTTGTTAGAAGAACAGTTCATACTGGCTGGAAATTTTTAAATAAAGGAATCCCTTCTCTAATCCCATGGTTTGGCTTAAAGCGTACCTAACCTCAGAATTTTTACTTTACATAAAAGGGTGCACAAACCTTTATTTAAAGTAAAAATGTAGTTGTTAGTGTTTTTTTAAGTGCTGCACCCTTTATTTTAAATTAAAAAAAAAATAAATTAAAAAAAAAGGGTGTAGCACTGCCTACTAATTCTTGATTGTCCAGGCGATCAAGAATGAATGGGAGCACAGAGCCTCCGGGTTACATGCGTCAAGCAACCCGGGAGGCTCTTGGCTGCTTGGGCATGCGCAGAAGGAGCCCTTTCATCAATAGGGAAAAATTTGCTAATCTCATGCATGTGCAGTGAGATTGACAAGTTTTTGCCTAATCTACGTCACTCGATCCCGCGCCTGCACAGTGCAAGATCGGGTGAAGTAGGAAGAAAAACGCAGAAGAAGAGAGGAGAAGATACCTGGACAACATGAGACCTGATGAACAAATCCTCCCAATGGATAGATTGAAGGTAAGTATGATTTTTTGTTTTTGGTTTACTTCCGCTTTAAATAGAAACAACTGAAGTGACTGGAGGAAACACGATGGGCAATGATGACTTGATTAGAAGAGAAGTTCTTACAGGCTGGCAAATGTTGAATAAGGGGACTCCTTATCCAGGCCCACAGTTTAAGGTAAATGGTTTCAAATGGAGTGACTGGAGGCAACATGGTAGGCATGCTGGGCACTCATCACTTGGTTAGAAGAACAATTTGTACAGGCTGGCAATTTTTAAACGACTCCATGTCTATGTCCATAGTTTACAGTACTATTTTCATAACTTTTTAGGCTGATACCCAAAACAAGACTTTCTCCAATCAAGTAATATCCAATGTCACCCAAGCTTGATATCGCTAAAATTGTAATTTAAAGATTCAGACTAAAACAAAAAAGAGTTAAAAACTCCTAATGTACATAAATTAAAAAGAACTTTAGAAACTATCAACTTGTGAGCTATGTATTAACTAAATTTAATCACAATAACTTTCCAGAGAATACAACAGAACTATCGTCCATCCCCTCAATGAGATATCAGCTGTACTAAGTACCCCAGAGTTTTCAGAAAAGAAAATGGTTTTGAAGGAGGCCTAACTAGAATAAGTATAATCAGTTAAACATTAAGGGAAAATGGAGCTTAAAAATGGAAGCTATCATCCGTCTGCAGAGCATACGCTTGGTTGCTCCGTGAGGCAGCCAGGCATGGAATGAGGCCTTACTAGAACCTGTTCTGTTCTGTAAAATAACTTGATATGGAAAATATTATTTTGTAATGCAAAGAAAATTATTGGGGAGAAAAAACAAGCACATTTCAAGGAAGCTGGCTGAGTTGAATTTCCTGAACTTAGCAATTGTGATAACAGTACAGTGTTAAGTTTATATTTCCAGTAATACTATATACGACAAACTAATATGGAATCCAATATCCCACCAGAACTCCACTTAGCTTTACTTCCAATGCGTGGTCCAGGTTGCCTGAGCCTTAGATTTTATTGTGCTCAACTTCTGGGTGTTTTATTATGCATTATTCAAAACTTTTCCCCAACTCCTAATTCCAATAGAACAATAAAGAAGAGATTTTCCAGGAGTGCTATCAGGGAATAGCAACCAATTGTGCTGTATTGGCTTGATCAACATGCCAACAGTATGGAGACCGGCTGCATAGTATTTCCATTTATTCTGGCCCAGTACAGCAATATTGGCTGTTTCCTTCTGATGCAGCCATATATTTGGATACAGACCATTATCTGTAAGGAACTCTTGACTAATCACCGGAGCTCCAGATACTCATGCAAAGGCTTAAACTTTTTTACTATATTTTTGGTCTATGGCATGGGCAAGTGGGCTTGGTGCAAAGCTGGCAAGTGGGCTTGGTGCAAAGCTGCCAAGTGGCCAAGTGGATTAGCAGAGGACCCAGTAAGTTTAACAACTGCTTAGGTTAAATAGCAAACAGTTGGTTGGGTTTTATGTTTGGAATAGTTTCCTCTGAAATGCACTGGAAGCAACATGATAGGCATGCATTGATCACTGGGTGACAGGTCAGAGCCAACCAGTCATTCGGGACATACAGACAAGATAGAATGAGGTGTGTAATGCTTTCCTCCGTCTGCTCTCTGTTTAGTGTGTATTGTTGTCCAAAAAGTTTTCCTAGGTTGGGGCCCAGATATTTATTTTTTGGAATGTTATGTTTTGTGTAAAGCAGACAAAATGGTGAAATCAGTCAACTCAGGCAAGGTTTAATGAGAAGAATACCAATGAGGCTCCTAATATTAAGTATGAATAGTTGAGGCTCCCAATATTAAGTATGAATAGTTGATTGTTCTTCCCTGCGCAATCTGATGCATAAAGTTCTTACTAAAGTTTGGTCTAGCATTGTGCTACCTCTATTTTTTCGTCAGTCCTAATAACGGTGTCTTAAGGTGGTACTTTTATCTGATTGAGATACCAGAGCTGCTTGCAGACCTTTGCTTTTACCTTTTCTTTTGGCATTAGGTTGTCAAGGTCGGCTGTTTCAGCCAAGTTTGTGGGTTAAAATGTATTCATCAAGATTAACATCTCAAAAACAGCAACTGTAAAGTCTACAATTAGTCAAAAACAAAACTTTGTAGTCTATGTTGGAAAAAAAATGAAAAATAAAGCTTTCTAGAATTCTGTTCCCCCTTACACCTGGTACACAAGGCCAGCCATTGATGTTGGAACCTTCATACAGTGCATTTCCTTAATATTCACTGTAATTATTCAATAATCCAAATTTCTATTTTTTCTCTTTATTTTATTTATTTCATCTGCATACAATTGAATAACGAAAGTGAATTTGCAATTTATGGTATGAAGATTTTCAACTGATTTGGTAAATCCACCTTCATGTATTTTGGATTACCATTGGATCTCCTAAAAGCATAGTCAACCACTCTGCCATGCCATAATAAAGCAATATTTTACAACGCGGTTCAACCAAGGGCTGTATTACACATCAATGTCCTTCGTCTACTTTTATACTGCAAGGGGCATGCCCATTAAACGACAACTTGTTGACGTGCATTGCTCTCAAGTGCCCACGGACTAATAACAGTTGTGAGCACTTCTGGGGGAAGGCCAACCCCACAGGGTCAGATCTGAGTGCCTTAATGAAGCGATTACATAGCTACAGGGCTAGTATGCAGGCGTACATGAAAAACTACTTTGAAATCCCATGTTTAGAAGTTTATTTTTCTCCTGCTGAAAATAAAGTGATCTGTTTCCCTAACCCTGCAGTTGAAGGCAATGCACTTACAATATACGGTGTAAATCAAGACTCCAAGCTGTGTAATTCTGACAGAGTGAGAAAGGACATTCAGTTTGTTCTTCAGGCTTGTATCCCAAAGGGTTTAGTGGCTTCATTTTTTGTTTTGTACATTTCTGTTTTCTGTATGTAGCTAGTGCTTTATGTGGGATAGGATGAACAGGTGACCAATCAGAACTCTTGGATGATTGGTATTTGGTATTGATGAGCTGCAAATATTTCCAGGGGCAGTTTGCTGCTGGAGCAAAACTTGTCCACTCCTTGGGAGAACGTTAACCAGTCTAACTTGCAAAATTTTTTTTCTCTGTTATTAGTCAGAGAAAGTAGGTCATGACATAACTTATTGCAGACATCCAAAGACTCTTTTAGACAAAATTAGGCTAAGGGCAAATATGAATCGGACGTTCCAATGGGCAGCATTGCAGCAAACTTCTGCCCTGCTGGCCTACCGTATGGGGTCCTGGAGAAGCTCAGGATTAAAGGCATCCTTACATCCTTAGAATCTCCAAGTGAAGGACTCTCTTGAAGTGACCCATTTGTTTTTGTTCCTGCAGGCCAATAGAAAAGGAATACTTAAATTTCCCACCTCCCCAGCGGTAGGAATTCACCTTTATTTACCCTACCCAATATCCACAAAATCCAAATAAATTTACACATTATGTGTGCATGCATATAATATCCCTGTAGGTACTCACAGCTGAGTTCCATTCATATTTTTTTTTTTGCATGCCTGTAAATTTATTAACTTTGCTCCTGGTGGCAAAAATCGTACAGGCTGATCTATGTTTTGCAGCATATCCCTCCAGGGAGGGTGCACTTGGCCTAATTCTCTTTATCAAAATGATCCTTACACATGGCATGCTCTGTTCTCTATAATCCCCATTTGTCACCCTGATACATTCCAGCAGGGGTAAGGGCAGAAAGACATGGGGCCTGATTTATTAGAACTCTCCAAGACTGAAGAAGATTG
The DNA here is from genome assembly GCF_032062135.1 of Pyxicephalus adspersus. Taxonomy (NCBI): domain Eukaryota; kingdom Metazoa; phylum Chordata; class Amphibia; order Anura; family Pyxicephalidae; genus Pyxicephalus; species Pyxicephalus adspersus. The sequence continues at coordinate 157,223,804 of NC_092859.1, forward strand.
GAAGACTATTATGGGAGAACCTGGGTTACCCGCAAACCTACAATGGATCTGGCCCCGAAAAATGTGCCAACTAATGCAAATGATTTTTCGGAAACCCATTCCAGGTTCTCCCATGATGGTCTCTCTTCTCATGGAGATGGCTTTATCAAATCATACATTGTATGCATTTTATGTCTGGTGATCCTGAAATGAACTAAGCATGAATTCCCAAATAAAAAAAATCACAATTACTATATAATAATGTTTATTTTGGTACTTTATTTCACTTTGCACTGCCTAAGATGGAAGCTCAGAATAAACAGCAGCATTGTCACCAGGACGTGTGATTATGTAGCAGCTTAGCAGCATTCACACACCAGAGCCGTGCAATGTGATGAAAGAAAGTGAAGAAATTTCTGCATTTTATGGACTGGTTGCTTATACCATTGGTCGAATATCTCAATATTCGATTCGACAGCTATTCAATCAAATAGGCTGATATTGTTCGGGTTATCTAACGTCAAATTCCAACACCATTCAAGTCAATAGGGGAAAAAGGTTATTTTTAGGGACTGTGTAGAGCTTCCTCAGCCTCCAAATACATTTAAAAAGACATATCAAGACTACCACAGCTCTGCACAACACTGTACAAGGCAGGGAAAAAATCAGGAAGGCGTACTGAACTCATATGACCTCTCAATGGAGAATCTCCATTTAGAGGTCATATGAGTTCAGTACGCCTGGGGTCACAGCTGATTGGAGGCACGTGCCCTGCACTGACGTGCCTACAGTCAGCTGTGACCACAGGTTCCCACGGTCCCTGGGCTGTACTTATCAATAAGTACAGCCCAGGGGCCGTGGGAACCTAATTTTAGGCGAGTTATTGTGAAAAAAGGTAAGTAATAAGTAAGTACACACAAATCACATACATTTATTAAAGAATAAATTTCACATTAAAGTCTGGAATTATTTGCACTTTAATGTTAACCTTTTAGGGAACCAGTAAGGGTTATTATGTACCCCTGTACCTATTCCCTGAGTTTGGACATCTGGGAGTCACCTTGTTAAAGGGGGCTTCTGGATTCCGGAAATAGCAGCACCAAATTCACGCCGTTGAATCCTGTGTTTTTCAAGTCAGGTCTTTTCGAATTCAAACTGCCATATTCGGGTCAAATATAGGGACAACCTGAATTTGAACACCAACACTGGTTGCTTACATGTTGCATGCCCGGTCTATATGCCTACAGGGTGTATAAAGGTTTATAAATGCTTTAAAGTGGACCTACCACTTGGAGATCACATAAGGTGCCATTGACCTGAGTCTTCAATATCTAGCTCACCTGGGTAATATTCTGATCCTCAGCCTTCAATACGTTCTCAATCACTGACCCACAACATCAGGTGTTCTGCTAAATGCGGCATGTCACATAGTTTTCTGCATGTTTGTTTCTGAATGTAACTGAATCCACTGACACCAAAAACTCAGCTTTACATCGAAGCAAGTAGCATTTTATAGAGTCCCGCAATGGCAGCTTCCATCATCCCTCAGTAACAGGTCCTCTTCAGTAAAATGCAATGGAAGGTACAACAGAGGCATTGGAAGTGTTAATCTTGCCAGCATGAGGCCGCTTCGATCAGTCACCATGGCAGGGTCATTAAGAAATGGGACTATACATATTTATAGTGACTAATGAGGGAGCTGGCCGGCTCTGCTGCACCGCATAGAGAATGGACGCTCTCATTTCAACAACTCATCTGGGAAAACAGAACAATTCTCCTTCTTTTTGAGTCACCGGTACAATTGTTGATATATAAATATAACAAATAAACATAATTCTATAACAAGAATAAATGTGCACAGAAATAGCCACATTCTGCATGATCAACATTCACTTTATCAACCGCACAGCAATCACCAATAAATTGTATACTTAGCTAAAATGTTCTGCGACATGAGAAATAAATGAATGAATGTGTGAATATAGTAATAGTCCACAGGACACCACAGAGTGGGATGAAGTCTTTGTTGGGGGTTCTCTTCTTTCCGTGACTCCCACTTTCTGGAATGGTCTTCCTCGTCCTATTCAATATGCTCTTACTTTCTGCACATTTAAAAACCCATCTTTTTTAAACTTACTTACCCGTCTTCTTCTTCTTTTGTCTTTTAAACCCTCTACTAAACTACTTACCCACCAATCCCTCCTATTGTGTGCTACTTTCCCTTCCTCTTTAATTGTAAGCTCTTCGGGGCAGGGTCCTCCCCTCCTCCTGTGTCACTGTCTGTATCTGTCTGTCATTTGCAACCCCTATTTAATACAGCGCTGCATAATATGTTGGCGCTATATAAACCCTATTTATTATTAATAATAATAAAATATAGTGATGACCCCCTAGTAGCCGGGTTATGTAAGGTTTTCCCATTTCTAATAAACGATCTGGTGACTGTAAGCAATCTTGGTTGTTTTCCACAAATGACATTAAGCAATGGCTTTCCCTGCCATTGTAACCCACAATGATGTAACTACCAATTATCCTCCAAATATTAATTCATGTCTTTGAGAGTTTGATATTAAAATAATTGAGTTTTAGCTGTGGATTTGACCGTTTACGGTCCACCTCCGAGGAAATGTCATTTGTTTCTGGTTTGTGCACAGTTCAATTCAACACAAAATAAAGTTTCCTAGAATTGCTACATACAGCACAATGCGGGCTGAGAACACAATGTTTCATCCAGCTTTTCAAGTACGTTTTCAATTTCGGGAGCCGGTGACATGTTACTGGCTTCCTATATATTTAGTCCTCAGCAGTTTTCTTTCCAAACCATTCTCTTCGGTGAACGAGGGGTGATTTTATTTATTACAAATACATGTCCATTACACTGATTTTACCTAATAGATGTGTTTGATGTTATTAGATATTCATCAGATCCAAATTTATTTAACAACCAGTTGAGGATTTCTGTTCAAAGATTTTACAGCCGGTGCTGGCAGTAAATTCACTTTAAATCTGCCCTCCAAACTTCACCTCAATACATCTACGTGCTGGTGTTCCCTTTAGTAAATCTGCCCTCCAGCCTGCCCTTCATGAAATTTAACCTCCAGCTTTCCTTTTAGTAATTCTGCCCTCCAAACTTCCTATCAACTAATCTACTCTCCAGCCTTCCCTTTGTTATATATGCCCCCCTCCCCCTTTAACTCTACTTTCAGCCTCCTCATAATAAATCTCCATCCTTCAGTCTTCCCTTAAATCTGCCCTCCATCTTTCCCTTCATTTAATTTACCATCCTCTTTAATAAATCTTTACTCCAGCCTTCCCTTCATTAAAACTGCACACTAGTCACCCTTAATTAAATCTGCCCTCCATTCCCCTTATAATTAAATCTGCCCTCCTCTTTATTTAATCTGCCCTCCAGCGTTCCATTCTTGAAATCTGCCCTCACATTCATTAAATCTGTCCACCAGCTTTACATTCCTTAAATCTGCACTCCAGTCTCCCTTCAATAAATCTGCCCTCCCCTAATTCAATCTGCCCACCAGTTTCTCTTTCATGAATTCTGCCCTCCAACCTCTCCTTTGTTAAATCTGCCCTCCAGTCTTCCCTTCACTCTTACATTATCACCATCTCCTCTCCTGGACTAAAGTTGCCTCCTCATATTTACTAAACACTGAGAACCTCTAACTATATATTAGAATCAAGCAAGTCAGATAGAGCCCATCTCATATCCTGTAGAAGGTGGAGGACATCCAGCATTATCAACGTGTTTCCCCTCCAGCCTAACAGTCCCTGGGCCACCCTTTTCATTTATTAGATTTCATTTTTTTTTTCAATTCTGGAGGCCCACCATAACATGAGGCCATTACCTATGAGGGCCCGAATGGCAACCTGCCTAGTAGTATTCACTCCTCCAGAGGGACTCCTGCCCTTGTAGGTGTTATATTTGCCCACTGCTCCCAAAAGACATCCACTTGCATCAGAACTGAGGGCTCTTTGGAGGTGTCCAATGGTATGGTGCTACACCCTACTGGTCCCACCAGCAATGACCTTCAGAGCACAGAAACCCAATAATGATGTACAATCTAAGGAAAGTGATAAAAATGGAAACAAAATATTTATAAATATAATTAGGATGTTGATGGAAAGAGAGGAGAACCAGGGAAAGCAAAATATAAGCAGATTAAACTTCAACTTTCATCTCAGTTAGTTTATTACTGAATGGAGCCCATGTATCTGGACAGCCTGGATTCAAAGAGTCCTACAATAGAACGTGATTGCTTCATCCACCATCTAGCTAGCGGTATATAGAGCACCAATGCATATGCAAGTATTCGGGCCAACATGGCAAATCCCAATCAAAGTTTGGAGCATCCATGCTTGATGTGGGTTGAGTAGCCCGACCTTTGTATGGCCACCTTGGATAGGAAGGCAGATATGGACAGCTATGATATACTCTAAGAGGCTTCCCAGCTCATGTACTCTATTTATCTTCTCACGCTCATGACAAACTGCAGAAGAGATTTTGCATGGTTAATTAGTGGGCTAATGCACCATTAAAGGTTTTGCTTAATACCATTGCTCATTTATTGGTGTGCTGGGTGTCACTTACTCACTTTCACATGCAGTCTGCAAGACTATTGATTGAATTCATTAACCCCTGTGCCCCATAGGGAGTCTTTAAAGGAAGCAAGAATTGGGTGGGCAGGGGGATAACAGAAGGAAAGTTGTATTCGTCATATTTTCTGCTGTGTGATTGGGAGGGGGGACCTCCATCAGTGCAAACAGAAGCTTGGTGTAATTTAATCCATGCTGTGGTGTTGGTTAATATGACCTGATACCATCATCCGCTAATAGGATTTCCACCATACAAGAATTCCATTAACAGGTGATATAAGGTGATAAGCTCTATCACATTATACAGAATCTTGCCTATAGATAAGAAAAGCTTGTCCCACCCTTTGTGTCCTATTCCTACCTGCTGCAAAGCTTCAGATCCCGTTTAATGCTGGCTCAGACTCCTTCAATACCCGTGTAAGCCTTCTGCTTTGCTGCTATTATACATGCTGTGCTTACAGTGAAGCATGTGTCTCACAAATACAATGTTAACAGTAAATGGAATGAAGCTTTTGTTACACTCTGGGCTGATAAGTTCTCATGAAGGCGCCGAAAGCTATTATGGACGGATGGGTTTCTCTGCTTTTTACAATATGATCTTAAACTTTACATTGGTGTTATACATTAAAGCTGAATTAACTTAAAATGCAAATACCCACCAGGAGGTAAAGGATTTTGGCTGAGAAGACATGCAACGTCTGTTTGTCCAAAAAAACGGGGTGTGCGCCATGCAGTGTAGAGCCGTGCTTTATTTCTGGCACTGCTAAGAATATACATTGATACCATGGACAATGTAACGCAGGAGTTACATCATCAATGATGTCCTAATGGCCAAAGTAGGTCATGATGGACCTGGAAGAGTTGGAACAGCCAGGGGATGCAGCGGTAACAGGATCCTGGCTGTGGGGCCCCAAGAAGAGAGTAGAGCGTGTTATAATTGGCTGTGTATACTTATTGATTACGCCAAAAAGTTTGCCCACAACAACAAAAACTGAAAAGTTTTGGTATAATAGAATTGAATGGAAGGAGAAGGATTCCTGGGGTGCTAAGTTAAGTTAACGTTACATCCAGGTCCTTGGTGCTCAACCTGTGGACTGAAGGCCACATACAACCCTTTTTTCTATGGCCTTTGGACTCCAGGACTCTTTAATGGGAGTGGAAGTATTGGTTGGTAAAGGGGTAATGAGAGTGATCTTCACACGCCATATGTGACATGTCCCTAGTCTTTGACTGCCTTCTGCATCTTGTTATCAGCCTCCAACCAATCCTGTAACATGTCACCAGCCTCCAACCAATCCTGCATCACATTACCAGCCTCCAACCAATCCTGTAACATGTCACCAGCCTCCAACCAATCCTGCATCACATTACCAGCCTCCAACCAATCCTGTATCTTGTAACAAGGCTATACCATGACCACAGTCCATAACTATCTATATCTGCACTCTCTCAAAGTTGTCTCTAGCATTACACATACTGAGCATTATGTTTGTCTCTTTGACAATGTAAGACCCCCACACCTAGTACCCCCAATACCCTATATGGTGGCAAATACTACACCAGGTGCCAATTATAAACTAATTTTGATTTTTTTAGGTATATAGGTATATCTTCAATATTGGGTTGTTTTTTCATGTAAATCTAGTTGTTAGCCAGACTAAGTGATAGCCAATACATGAATATATGAATACAATATAATGCCATAGAAGTTATTGTTGATATCATTTTTGTTATTCTGTATTCTATCTTGTTACTCTGTGTACCGTAGCTGGCAGATATGTCATTATTGTTTTTTATAGCACAAACATGAGCATTACCTTACAAGTGACTGATATATGGAACGATAAAACAAAAATGGTGGACCCTTAATTTTCTCGCTGTCACATTCAATTGAGAAGGCACTTCAGTTACATGACAGTCCGGGGTCTGTGTCATTCAGCATACAAGATAAGATATGCAGTATCTCACTTGCTGCACTGTCACATTCACTCTGTCATCTGCCATCGATATTATGCACTGACCTACTTGCTGGCTACTTTTGCATCAGTGATGCTCATTTTGATTCTTAAAAAAATCTTCAGTGTATGACACAGATAAGATTATTCAATAAAGGATCATTCATACCTGGCAATGGCGGAGCAATATAAGTGCAATGGATAAAATTCCATAAGAAAGAAATAGCAGCTGTGCCTAAAACTGCAGTTTGCTTGAACTGTGTGTTCATAAAATGCTCGGAATACATTAGGACATAGCAATATGCACAGAATATTATTACTAGCCTGCATCAGATAAGAATGACAGTGTTGCATGTAACTTGCCAGCCAGCTGTTATTCTCTTAATATAGCAGTGACTGATACCCCCACTGGCTGATTCAAGGACCCTCTACATGGCATCAGCATGTTGGGGTAACTCAGTGTATTCCAAATATATCTTTTCCATTGGCAAACTATACAATTTGAACCAGGTGAATGTGTACTGATAGGTAAGATACACACGCTTTGACATTGTTGTTTTTGTGTCTCTTACAAACATTCCATTTACTAGTATTGAACAAATGATGTATATCTTCTTGACTTGATTCCTATTCTCGGGCAATTTGGCTGACCTAATGTAAAACTTCTGGTCCCAAGGTCAAACACCAGCCAATGCACCAAAATGACACAGGAAGACTATTGTCTGAGAAATTGGTGAAATTGGGGGACATGTGGGAAGCAAATGTTAGGAGACGCTTATCTGGATGATCCTGTGCTGACAATGGAGCAGCAAGGAGATCAAGGAATTACTTTTCTGCTTTATGATCTGCAGTTTGCAGCATCCCCTGCTACCCTTTAGCTGTGCAGCTTGAGATACACTTGTTGGCATCCCCAGCACATTCCCGGAGGTTGTGCACAGCTGAGAATTATTTTTGGTGCAGATTAAGCTTTCGTTATTCGTTTTGTGGGTTTAATTGTTAGATTTGCTATAGATGACTCTGCCTGTTTACTGACCTTGCTATTGTCTGCTGCCTGGACTGACATTTGCCTGTGACCCTGACTCTTGGATATCTTGTTTGGTGCACTGATTATCTGTGTATGATTTCCTATACTGGAATCTTTTGTACTGCTTTATCAGTAGGGTCCTGGTCCTCTGTCAGTCCTCCCCGGACCCCATCCTTTGCACAAGGAAGTCCTGGGGGTGAAACTGTGTTCTAGGATGATGCAACTAGCCTCCCGAGGCTCAGTGGGGGCCAGTTATAGGTAAAGAGTGTGGAGATAGATTAGGGGACTGGCGTCGTGTGAGCACTTACACCTGAATCGGACCTTACAGAAAGGGGCTCTTGTATGCAAGTTGGATAGCAACACGTGGAAGGATCAAATCCTTGAATGCATAGCATTCTTCTAATCATGACACAAAGGTGTTGTGGCCACAAGTGACACAATATGGAAATACCAGCCCATGCCACCTGAAAAAAGTGTAGTTACAGTAATGAGCTATAAAATATGCAAACCACCAATAGACGTGCTGCTCAATGCTTGCTGTAAATACGCTGAATTCTCAAATAGTCTAATACAATGACATCCAAAATCCAGTATGATGATTCCCTCTGCACATTGAGGGCTCTTTGACATCCACAGCATGAGACCGCATTGCATTGCTGCTATGCACCCGGAGTGCAGGCTGCATTGCTAATAAACAGATCTACACATGGCTGCCATATATATTCATACAAGAACTACGCAGGCAAAATGTACCCTATCAAATATTGTGAATGTGCTGGATTTGCATGCAAAAAATGAATCCCAACCTCTTTCATTCACTCAATTGAGAGAGGTAGGGACTGCAGTTGAGCATGGTTTAACAGGACTGTTCACAATGGTCACAAAGTGATCCAGGAAACATGAAATGGATTTCCTAAAAGTCATTTTCTATTTGTTATTAAATGTTTTTCATCCTGGACATATCCATTCCAGGTTTGCTGGATCACCCAGCTTCACTGATGAAAGTGTATCCTCTCCAGCCTTGGAGAGCATTGATAAATTAGGGCCAATGGGTCTGAAATAGCCATAACACTACAGACACTAGAATTTGACCTGAATCCAAACAAAAGCACTACACACATATGGTCATGGTCAGCAGTGGCTCCAACATGAAGTGCTAGCCTTTCTTCACACTACCTAGCACCGGGCAGATATCTAAACAAAAAAAAATGCCTTTCATTATCTGAAGATATAAAGCCATTGGGTTTCCTGCACAGCACATATAAGACTTGCTTAATATTGACAACCTCTAAGCTTACAGAATTTAATGTTGCGAAAAAATGACTGCAGCAAATTGCCAACATGGAGGGGGAGCCCGGTGAGGAAAATTCATCCAATTCACACCCAGTTTTTCACTCATATCTTTCCTGTTGTTTACTCCTGATTTCTAAGTGTGTTTTCATGGATTTAGAATAGCTGGATATAAAATCTTTTGCATATAAGCAGCATCTTTATACTGGGAGCTCCATAAAGAGAATGTAAGGGCAAATAAAACCAACACAGTCTACCTAGCCTGACATTTAAAGCTCAGACTTATTAAATGCCTGTCCTTGTATGAGCCTTACTATATTGTTATGTCTGCTGCAAAGTGTTTTGAAATTGTTTATTGATATTGAATTATAGTTATTGCTTCTACTTGGTAGCTCCTTTACTGACATTGCTGAATAGTACTTAATAAGCAGACAGAAGTTATCTTCTTGTCCAAGCTTTTAAAGGTGTACTCCAGTCAATTTAAAACAATTAAGCTAAATGCATTTGTTGGTGCTCAGGCCTTCATCTTATTATCCAAGGACTTCTGTTTTCATGCAAACAAATCTGTAGCAATACGGGACTGAAATGTTTATAGTCAGCTGGATGTTGGTAATGTGGTGTGCCAGGAACACCAAATGTTATGCTATGGAAGGGTAAGTGTTCCCAACTTAGTACACAGTAGGTCCATGGATGACTGTGAATAAATGGACACAGATTTCTTCCGTTTAAGTTCAAATGACACAAATCAGATTAGCCAGATCAATAGCTCCCTCCCACTTATATTCCTGACTTGATACACAAATATACCCCTAGCCACCCTCTCTGCTCCTCCAATGATCTACCAATTACTTCCTCATTCATATCCTTTTTATACGCATGACCCCAAGACTTCTCCAGGGCTGCTCCCACTCTCTGGAAGTCCCTTTCATGTCCTATTAGACTTGTTCCTACGTTTCACACACCTGTCTCTTAACCTATAATTAATTAGCCACCATTCCATATCCCCCCTCCTATTGTGTACTATTCCCTTCCCACCTCTTAGATTGTAAGCTC
>NC_092859.1:157235114-157257779 GCF_032062135.1 Pyxicephalus adspersus
GGCTCAAATCGTCAAAACGTGGTTCAAAGAACATTAGACATCATTGCCCCCCATGAACTGACCACCACAGAGCCCAGACCTGAACCCCATGGAGAATCTTTGTGATGAACTTGAGAAGACTTTATGCAGCGCTCCAACTTTGTCATCATCAATACAAGATCTTGGAGGAAAATCAATGCAACTCTGCATAGAAATACTTGTTGTGTCATTGCAAAATTTTATCAAAGCCATACCAATGGTGAATGGGAGCCGTTATAAAAGCTAAAGGCGGCACAATGAAATAATAAAGCGTGTGACTTACCTTGGCCATGGCTGTATATCCTTTGTCATTGCTTAGTGTAGCACAGGTTTCATTGAGTAAATAACCATTAGGAGGGAGCACTGATTGTCTGGGGTGCTTAATAGTGAAACCCTGGAGCTTATTTCCTAACTGGTATGAATGGAACATGTTATAAAGCAATCATGTTTGTACCATTTAATCACAGCCACAGCCAATATGTAGGCTGAGCCTGTGCTACATGGTGCGGAGAGGCTACAGAATCCGAGTATGCCCCGTAAACACGGTTGATTACATTAATGAATGAATCACCGTTTGTGTCTCAAATTAAGCATTCGCCCCATTAACTCTGATTGTGTGAACTAAGCTCTAGCCTCGTCACTCTGGCCTGTGCTGTATGGACAGTTTCATCTGTTGCCATTAACCTATGCAGTACTTAGAATTTTCTTCCCACAATTTGCTAAATCCACAACTTTCATATCTTTATTAGAATGAACTAAATAAAATGGTTCTAATAGCAATACTGCAATGCAAAGCAACCTATTGGTATTCACATTACAATACATTGCATATATTGGCCTTGGCACATTAATTACCCCGTTGAGTCCATGTTTACCTTTTCAATAAAAAAAGTGCATTTATCATTTAAGACTTCAAGCTGCTGAATTGTAAATGTCAGCCTCAATCTTTTGTAGAAAAGTAAGTAGCTTCCAGCTGCATGGGCTGTGTGGAAATGGGAAAATGCTCACTCTTTAGAAGTTGCGGGTGGCAATCTGGCCATTATTCACTAGGAGCCGGGCTGACACAGTTGCTGCCCCTTCCCAACCTTCCACCTCGGAGTACACCGCCACCCGTTTCTTTTGGAGTGCCAGAGACATCAACAATGCTCAGGCTCCATAAAGTCTGGGCGGGTGAAAAACAACTTTCTTCTATAAAAAAACTGCAGCTTGACATTAAAGTTTGGTAGAGTATTGCAAGCTTGCAGTTTGATATAACTATTTCTATCCTTTAGAATGGGCTTATTCTGTTGTGATGTGGCAGCACGTGCGTTCCACAATGCATAACAACTTACATTTTGCGTGCTGATGTGCTGTGATTTCATTCATTTTTAATGGCTCCCCAAGGCACCTTGCCAACAGACATTTATTGCTTCACACCACAATACACGACAATGCACTACTGATGTATTTGATATTTAATTAAATTATTATTCCTTCCAATTAAAGCTACTTTGTACTTGTTACTGATTCTCTCTGCATAGGGATTGTGTCTACATTATATATGTAATGTGTTCCCTTTCTTTTTTATTGTACACACATTAGTGGGTCTGTCCTTTCGTATTCTACAGATTCCAGGGTATACATTGCACTGCACCACAAATTGTAATAATATATATCTAGGTGTGAAAGGAAAAACATGCAAACCTACAAATACCTAATTCTGCTTTAGGCTCCTCTCATGTTTGTGCATGCTAGTAATACATATGCAGCATTATTTGCCCACATATTACACTGAAAAACCTTAAAGTGGCCTGCAACACACCTAGGTTGCTACAATGTACAATGTTTTGTTCACATCTGTGCTGCAAGTGTGTTACATCATATGTGTGCTGCATGACCAGTGCAGCCCCGAGGCCCCAGGTTTTTCCACGACCCCTCCTGGCTGTCCAGACTCCTCCCCTTTTTTATCACCCCTCAATAATGCCCTCCTCCACAAATAATTTAACCAAATTAAACATAACTTAACCAACCAAAGTACAACAAACATTACTTCCTGGCTGCAGCTTCTGGAAGACTCTACCAATAACAAAATAGTAAGCTTCGGCCCCTTAAGTCTGCTATAGATTGTTATTTTTGGACTCCAGTCACCATCCCTACACAGACCCTTCCAGGGCTTAACCCAAACTTTCCTTTTACTACTCACTTTCAAATTCAGAAGACTCCATATTAAAGATTTGGCCACACTACTTCTCAATACCACCAAAACACACTGCCTTCTAGAAAACTCAGCTGCCTCAACAATAATGCCTAATAACAAGCCAAAAAAACCCAAAAAACAATAAAACGGTGAAGTGTGGGTGGGAAATTTTCTTGGCCCTGCCTGCTTGTCACCTTCCCCCAGTCCTAACTCCTGGACTTTTTGTCCACTCCACATTTTACCCACCCCCTAGCCAATTAGCTCTTTTTCCCATCAGACCCTTCTCTAACCCTTAACTACCTGGCTCCCTTGCAGGGGTGTGGTCGTAAAAAAAAGAAAAGGGGGCACAGTACTATCCACGGCGTGCACACATGCGCATCATTGTTATGTAAACATACCCGCCCCCATACACCCCTCCTATGTGTCACTCAAAGGGGAAGAAACTTCCCCGAGAGTGACATCATGATACCAGAACCTGCCCACTTTGTAGGAGTTGTGTTTCATATGGGAGACATGGACCTCCACTCTGACCAGTGTGCACGGGGTCTTTTTCCTGACCCCACCGGGGGGCAGGCCGACCACAGCCGTGGACCACCAAAGTTTTATTTGCAAAATAAGAGACATGCCCATTCCCGAAAAAAGTGAAAACACGCCGTTCACACCCATGCCCGCCCCACTATACCCCTGCTCCCTTGCCATCCTGTCATGGAGCCCCTGCACCTTTTTCCTTTTTCATAGCTGTGGGTCTCTCTGTACATTGGGGTGCAATATGTGAGGTGCTACATGCATTTTATGGCATGTGAACGAAATGCAGAGGTGCAGTGGGAGCCTAATGGCCCTTCAGAACTGTGGTAAGCCGTATGGTTTTCCTGCAGTTTCTACCATGATCCAAACTATTTCTATTCATACGATCGCTGCAGATTGCAGCAAGGTTTCCCAATAGCGACAAGTTGCTTTTGTCTGCACAGTTGCTGTTGTTGTAAGATTTTCTCCACAGCTGCAGAAAATGTGGTTAGTTGTGGTGCAGTTGGCTATCTGCCTGGGAGTAGCCAATCCTGCAGTTTTTCACTGTAGGGGTGAATGTACCTTGAATGTGGACACAATAGGAATAAAGGTTATTCACTTGGTTGGTGGCTAATGGAACTGATTTTGATAAAATTTATCTTTAAGGTGAATGATTCCCTTGCAATAGATAATAAACTTAGCTTAATGAATATGTTAATGATTCACTTACCTGCATGTAGGGGAATGTAAATAAAGCTTCATCTCATTTACTAAGCTAAGTGAAATGTCTCTTACAAGAGGTGCAAGTCACTTTACTTTTCAATATTATCATCAACGTTATTATATTTATTATTATTACCAGTATTTATAAAGCGCCAACATGTTACACAGCGCTGTACAATAAATAGGGGGGGCAAATAACAGACAGATACAGACCATGACACAGAGGGAGGAGAGGACCCTGCCCCAATCTTTAAACAAATCAACCCCATTGATACAATTTGTGTCTTCTTTAAGGATGTTGCTGCCATGCTGCACAGAAACACAGATGGGCTGTAGAAAAGAAAGAAAGAAAAGAAAAAGGAATCTGCACTCGCTATTGTGTCTGGAAGAAGGATTTTCCTTTTTACCTGAAGTGTCTTTTAACATTTCCTTTATGCCGTGACCCCGGGATCCTCTGGTGTCTTCAAGTATTCCCGTCCTCCGTTCATTATTTCACACTATTCTAGATTGTGGCTACAGAAGGAAATGATTACTAATCATCTCTGACTATTTTTTGGAGAAAGACGTAATAATAGGCCATTGTCTAAACTTTCTGGATAATAGATGCATCAATCTGCTCTCATCTCTGGGAAATTAAAAGACCACAAAACTCCAACACTTATTGTATAATTCTGCCAAGTCTGAATGTATCCTTAGAGGAAATTCGGCACCGCTGGAACCTTTCTGTCAATTGTTAGGGAGAAGCCAATTAACCTAACTGCATGTTTTTGGGATGTGGGAGGAAACCGGAGTACCCGGAGGAAACCCACGCAGACACGGCGAGAACCTGCAAACTCCATGCAGATAATGTCCTGGCTGGGAATCGAACCTGGGACCTAGTGCTGCACCGGAGTGCTAACCCCTGAGCCACCATGCTGCCCCTTATGTCTGCTGTAGATTGTTATTTTTGGCCTCCAGTCACCATCCCTATACAGACCCTTCCAGGGCTTAACCCAAACTTTCCTTTTACTACTCACTTTCAAATTCAGAAGACTCCATATCGAAGATTTGGTCACACTACTTCGCAATACCACCAAAACACTCTGCCTTCTTGAAAACTCAGCTGCCTCAACAAAATTGCCCAATCACAAGCCAAAAAAACACAAAAAACAATTAAAAGGAGAAGGGTGGGTGGGAAATTTTCTTACTCTGGGCCCTGCCTGCTTGTGAACTCCCCCAAGCCCTAACCCCCTTTACATTACTTTTTGTCCACTCCAAATTTTACCCACCCCCTAGCCAATTAGCTCCTTTTCCCATCAGACCCTTCTCTAACCCTTTATTACCTGGCTCCCTTGCAGGGGTGTGGTCGTAAAAAAAAAGAAAAGGAGGCACGGTACTATCCACGGCGAGCGCGCATGCGCATCATTGTTACCTAAACGTGCCCGCCCCACTACACCCCTCCTGTGTGTCACTAAAAGGGGAAGGAACTTCCCCGAGAGTGAGGTCATGATACCAGAACCTGCCCACTTTGTGCGAGTTGTGTTAAGAGAGCCATCCCGTTCACCGCCCTGAGCCTGCAATTTCATATGGGAGACATGGACCGCGGCTCTGACCAGTGTGCACCCCCCAACGGGGTCTTTTTCCTGACCCCACCGGGGGGTCAGACCGACCACAGCCGCGGACCACCAAAGAATTGATTGCAAAATAAGAGACATGCTCATTCCCGAAAAAAGTGAGAACACGCCGTTCCCACACATGCCCGCCCCACTATACCCCTGCTCCCTTGCCATCCTGTCATGGAGCCCCTGCACCTTTTCCCTTTTTCTTGGCTGTGGGTCTCTCTGTACATTGGGGTGCTAATCAAAATAAATAGCACCAAACATTTGTCAATATGTGAGGTGCTACATGCATTTTACGGCATGTGAACAAAATGCAGAGGTGCTGTTCACTTAGCCAAATGAATATGTTAATGATTCACTTATCTGCATGTAGGGGAATGTAAATAAAAAAAAATTGCAGATGATTAAAAGGTCAGCAGAGCTTCATCTCATTTACTAAGCTAAGTGAAATGTCCCTTGGAAGAGATGCAATTCACTTTGCTTTTAATATTATCATCAATGTTATTTATTATTATTACCAGTATTTATAAAGCGCCAACATGTTACACAGCGCTGTACAATAAATAGGGGTGGCAAATAACAGACAGATACAGACCATGACACAGAGGGAGGACCCTGCCCCAATCTTTAAGCAAATCAACCCCATTGATACAATTTGTGTCTTCTTTAAGGATGTTGCTGCCATGATGCACAGAAACACAGATGGGCTGTAGAAAAGAAAGAAAGAAAAGAAAAAGGAATCTGCACTCGCTATTGTGTCTGGAAGAAGGATTTTCCATTTTACCTGAAGTGTCTTTTAACATTTCCTTTATGCCGTGACCCCGGGCTCCTCTGGTGTCTTCAAGTATTCCCGTCCTCCGTTCATTATTTCACACTATTCTAGATTGTGGCTACAGAAGGAAATGATTACTAATCATCTCTGACTATTTTTTGGAGAAAGACGTAATAATAGGCCATTGTCTAAACTTTCTGGATAATAGATGCATCAATCTGCTCTCATCTCTGGGAAATTAAAAGACCACAAAACTCCAACACTTATTGTATAATTCTGCCAAGTCTGAATGTATCCTTAGAGGAAATTCGGCACCGCTGGAACCTTTCTGTGCAGCGCTCTGGTTGATCACTATGGGATGGTAGAAGGTCAAGTGTTTCGTAGAAGATATTGTCCACCATTATACCATATACGCCATGACTTGTGCCGCCTGGATACTCGCACCACCTTCCCCTGCTGCAACAGTGCCTCCCTCTTTACCCCTCACCCCCCCAAATAAAGACAACACACCAGTTTGGGGTAAAATGGCTTTGCAGCTGTTTATTATATAACACATTTTTTTAACCACAATAAACCAACTTAAATAACCAAATATATATATATATATATATATATATATATATATATAACCATATAACAAGATAACATTATAACAAGATAACAACAAAAAAAATTCCTAACACTGTATCATCAGGTTACTGGTCCTCGAAGGCCCTAATTCCCCCCAGGGAGAAGGGTCTGCCACTGCCATGATATTGTTGCTCCCAGCCAACCTTCACCGCCATATGAACAAATATCAATTCCAACAGCCTACCAACAGCCATTTACCTCTTATTGGCTACACCACTTTCATTTATAGGGCTCCCATACCATAGATGGGTTCAACCAACCTAAACCAAAAACACTGCCCCTGAGGACCTCAAACCGCCAACCCCTAGTAGCAAACCAACTCCTCTATTCTTCTACGACTTATTGGGAACGGGGAACTTTACTCTTCACTTTCCTGATAATAGAGACCCTTTATTTCCTGTTTCCTTACTTTTCCTCTCTCTGCTCTGCACCCCCAAATTCCATACTACCAATTGCCTTTCTCACCTGCCACTCCAGAATATTTCCCCCTTAACGCTTTCAATTCCACTTTTCCCATGCACATAGCCATGCAGGCCCTCTGCCTACTTTCCACTATGTGCAATTAGTTTCCAGGTCTTACTTTATACCATATACAAGAGACCCTGTCATAACAATAGAAAATGTTAATATCTCTCCTGCTATCTGCAACCCTGCCTATTGGCCCCTCCAACAAACCACCATGGCTTTTCTGTCCCATTTAGTGGTGTAGGGTCCACTGCAGAAAGCAATGAGTGCTGCAGGAGACATAGAAGACACTCGCAATTTCTCCACACCAGTGGTATGGTTTGCAGAAGAGAAAAGTACTTACTTTATAGGCGAATCAGGTGGATATATTTGCATTTTTGGGGAGATACATTTTTGGGGAGATAAGTGTGATATCAGTTTTATTTCTGATAGGCACCAACCATTGGAAATACTGCCTGCTGTGTACATTAACAACAGGCTAACAGCTGTTATTCTTTTATTTATATGGGGACGACATATTACATAGCACTTTACAAAGTCTATGATCATGTCACTAACTGTCCCTCAAAGGGGCTCCAAATCTACAAAAATGTCCCTACCATAGTCATTAACACAGTCTAAGGTCATTTTCTGAGAGCCAGTAATCCTAATTGCATGTTTTTGCGATGTGGGAGGAAACCAGAGTGCCTGGAGGAATCCCATGCAAACATGAGGAGAACCTGTACATTCTTTGAAGATTCAAACCTGTGCCAGGCACTGAGCAAACCGTGCTGGTAGCCAATGGAACCATCTGCTGTAGGTTCATTGGTAAGATACCCAGTGATCGCTGTTCATATTGGTTAGTGGCTGTCAGGGAACTGAAGTTCCACCAATCACAATTTCTGTAAACTATGCATAAATTTGAGCAGAGGAACTGTTCTTCAAGTTGGCATAGTGCCTAGCTTACCATAACATTTATTAATATCATACAATTAAACCATATGTGCATATCATACAGTTCATTTAGCAGTGGCTTAGAAACTACAAATTAGTTAGGAATTAGTAGGAATTAAATGGAAATTGTACTTTTGACTGGCATTGGGAGCTTCAAATCACATTAAGAAAATACCAAGGGGTCTTTTTATAATTCAGTAAATCTGAAATACGCCAAACTCTGGTAAAGAAATTTCCAGGTTCATTGGAATTGCAGTGACCGACTCTCAAACATATTTGGTGAATGTCCTATTCAGAACCACAAGTTTACAGCAGTCTTGTAATAGCAGTAATGGATCCCATTCCACAATATCTGAGCTCTGCCCCCTCTTTGAAACCTGTAAAAACTCTTCATTAATAAGGTTTACTGGCACCCAAAACTCTTCGGCATTATTTTCTCGGATCTTACTAAATTATTATTAAGATATGAATGTATTTCCTCTTCTCGCAGTTTGAGGCGTTTGCTAATTTGAAAAATGGACAGGGATCTGTTTGGAAAAGATAAGGAAGTTGTGAAAGGAAGTATTTAAATATTGGAATTAGGCTTAGCACCAATGAGAAGCAAGGATGAAGGTGTACAGCTTTACTGATGGCATGCATTCGTTATATAAACCGATCACAATGTGCAACAAACATTTCAGTGTCTAGAAGAGTTCTATGAGCACGTGATGTACAAGGTTATGGGCTTTTATACTGGTAATGGAACTGGTCAGGGTTTTTTTTCAAATTCTTCATTTTTTAATTATGTTTATTTTATTTATTATTTTTTTAATATCACACATTCATATTGCTTTCAGCATTTGGAAACCATTAATGCACGTTGGTTTTGTTGCTGTTTTTGGAGTTGTTGGGGAAACAGGAGAGTCCAGAGAATAACCATATAAACACACGAAAACGTGAAAACTGTGCAGTGTTAAGGTGGAATGATTTTAAAGCAAATCTATAAAACATGCTGTCCATCATTAAAGAGATTTTCCCTCATTTG
The DNA here is from genome assembly GCF_032062135.1 of Pyxicephalus adspersus. Taxonomy (NCBI): domain Eukaryota; kingdom Metazoa; phylum Chordata; class Amphibia; order Anura; family Pyxicephalidae; genus Pyxicephalus; species Pyxicephalus adspersus. Next base: position 157,243,958 of record NC_092859.1, read on the forward strand.
AAACCAATTTCTTTACTTTTAAATTACATACAAATATTTAAAAATTAAAATTAGTAAATGTAATATTTCTAAAGAACAAGTATTAAGGGAAAAAAAATGTTATATGACCATTACAGTAATAGCTCCCTTTGGCCAAACATCTTTGTTATAGTATACCGTCAAAACATGAGCTAAATAAAACAATATAATTTGTATATTCCCAACTCCTTCATTCTCATGACCTGTTAGGTCATCAACAATGACAATTTTCCTCTTATCAGGTCACTCCAACCAAAACAAAGATGTTCACACAAAACCACATATAGATACAATATTCAGTTTTCCATATTTTCTATTTATTTTGCTGAAAAAAATGAACTTTTGGGTAGCTCTCCAGTGGTAGCCCCAGATATCCCCACCATTTCTGCTACCCCTGCTACACTTACCTATGTGACATAACTGGACCAATCAGCAATTTCATATGGGTGGGGGGGTTATAGCCCAGTTTATCTTGTCAGCTTAAAAAATAACTTTTTTTTATTCCCAGTGGCTGAATGGAGTTGTTTGGGGGGTAAAAGAGTTTGGGGGTCTATATTGTAAGGGAACCTGATGTTAATGCTTTATAGGCAAAGCACAGAATTCCAATAAGATATTGAAATAAAAGGATCAGTATGCCAACCAAGCAATGGTAGCCTGTATATTTTTACTATCATAGGCTTCCCCTAAGAGAACAGATCCATAATACCCTATAGTACATATATTGAATTCTATAGCGTGCAAAGAAATCTACCACCGCCATGCAATGATCGGAGCAAACACCCAAAATTACTATTCAGTTTTTTTAAAATGGCAGTGTAGTTAGATGATGGGGGGATCTGACGTGTTTTTGTTTAAATATATATATCGTGCCGGAATTTGTGTGTGCCGTGTGCATAAAATGGATTGGATTTGAGTACTTGCAAACAATACATGATAACATATGATCTTTGTATGTGCTCTCTATAATAAGTCTATGGAGGTTTTTTACTCTCTACCTGCCAAAGCTGTGAAATTGGTTAACAAGACAAAATGAGGGTGAATCCTGGATAATTAGCTGCATTCTAGCATGATATTCTTATTGTTGAGTTAATTACACTGGATTATTCTTATCGTTTCAAAACATGTAACTGGTGCACCCAACATGTGATATTTCATAATCTTCATAAGGCCGAACAACGAGTTATCACTTTTCTTTCTGGGAAAAATTGGAATATTCCAACAGCTTCCACTATATATATATATATATATATATATATATCTTTGGACATTTCTGTTTTGTTAAAGACTGTCAAATGTCAAACACAATGTGTCTATGTTTTTAGAATATTCCACATTTTTTCTATTATTAATATTAATTCCGATGATTGGTTGTGTTTGAAGTGGAATTGTTACCAAGAAGAGAAGCTTTGGCAGCTTTTTGTTAACTAGATAAAGTAGAATGTCTTTAACTAAGTTTGTCAGAGCTTGATTTTATATAATAATGTACAGCAATATACATACTGCGGTTGCGATAGTATTAAATAATAATTTGGAGTCGCTAGGCACAGTACTGGGTTTAGGAGAACTCAGTGAAGAAATATTAAAAGAAGTGTTTCTATCTGCTCTTCAATGTGTTCTTGCTTACTTGTGAAAGCTTCAATTTAAAGAGTCCAGTGGCAGATCTAACTATTCAGTGTCTTATTGAATGGGTATTAAGAGCACCCGCAGTTATATTGGTGTCCCACCCATGAGCATTACAAGGTGCTCTAACTGCCTTTGCGATATTCTCTGCTTGAAGAAAGCAGCACAAATAGTTGATATGTCATTGGTATCTATATAAAACCTTGTAGTTGAAATGGGAACTCCAGCTGTGACCTACCATATGGAGAACTGACTAGTTGCCTTGTTGTTTTTGAAAGTCTAAAATCAATCTTGGGTTGACACTTTAATGAATGTAAATGATATGCCATCTTTTCATGGAACCTATGTCTAATTTATTCTTTTTTGTTTCTCTAGATTCCACGGCACATGAAGACCCTACCATATTATACCTATGACCAGCCAATGGTTGGATATTGCCAGACCCACAAGACCCTCCTTGTAAATAAGGGCTTTGATGGGACATCTCGAGAGCAAAGAGAAACCACCAACCTAGAGCTTAGTAGGGACCAGAGCTACATCTCAACAATAGCTCGCTCAGCAGCACCTGCCATATACATTGAGAGGATACCAAACCAATAACATCGGGAGTCTTGGATTGTGACATTTGGAAGAAGCTCATAGAGGACCTATAAAGATCAAAGCTGATAGGAGCACCTTGTAAATGCTATGTGCTCTCACAATAAACAAAAAATTAAAAAAAATTAATACACTAAGCCAAACAGCTTCAGCATGGGACCCGTTTCAGCCTTCAGGGCCATGGAACTTGAAACAATGATTTGAGAAAAGCAAAGGCGTTTATCTTGGCTTTAAAGGATTATGTAAACCCTACTGGTGTATAAAAAAAATAAATTTAAATAAAATAGAACACAAAACTGGATCCACCTAAGGGATTTCTTAACTAGTTTTGGATCCACTCCAGCTGCATACGGGAGTTTAATCTGCTTGTACATTTGGTTTCCTATTTTCTACACGTTGCATGGTTCCAATACAGATGAACCAAACATGGGAGACTGTTGGGATTTTGGGGTTAGGGAATGCTTATTGTTTCATGTTGAATAACCCAGTGGATCTCTTTGAACTGTGTTTCTTTCCTGTTTTCCTGTTAGAAAGGTTTGCGTTTTTTCAGACTGCCAGACACAGGGGGGGGGGGGGTGCAGTATTTAGGAAAGATCAAACTCAATAAAAGTATCAATGGCGGCTTAGAGTCATGAAAGATCTACAGAACAGGCAGGCACATATAGGGAATATTGTTCCCAGATTGATTTGGATTTTATTGACAAACACAGTCTCAAATCACAAAAGAAAGTATCAATTGTTTTTTTTTTATTACTATTATGATCAGTTATAGCTTTTGTGTAGTTTTTATCAATAAAAAGTATAAAACATGAAGAATTCAGTGTTCTGCTCTCTAAAGTGTATGTTGAATGTTTTTTTATCTATTGGTTCCACTTGTATGCACTTGAATAGATCAATCTTTCATGAAGGTATTTTGTTTCAGAGGATGGCTTTTGGGTACATGGAACTCATCTTGCCTCTTGGCTTCTGGAAACCACCGATGGCTTCACAGTTTCTGGTGCATTGATGGCAGCAAAAATTACTTTTAGGTTCAATGTTCATGGGCTTTTGTGTGCATCAAAACTGCTTCTCTCCCAATACAAATCTTTTGGAATGCAGAATTAGGTAAAATAGGTTAAATGTAGGTCAGATGGAGGTCAATTGATGATGAATTTCAACTGTAATGAATTCTGCATGATCTCAGCAGTGTCTCATGGTAATATTTAAAGCCATCAATATTAGCTGATTGAAGCCTGTTACAAGGATCCTTACTAGAGGACTGGGGAAGGGCAAAGCATCGCAAGGTAGCATTTTCTAATAACAAAATATAATTCAATTGACACATTGTAGCACATATTTAATAAAAAAGGGGGCAATCTGTGTGATAAATTGTAGGACAGTTTCACTTCATGAACACAGGAAGTATATTTGAATTGGATGGAATTCGATGGGCCAAAAACTGAAGATAACTATGAAATGAAGCTGCCATTCTTCCAGTGCTCCCCAGGTGCCCCAAAATACTAATATCACAAATTGTCTTTACCCCTCCCAACACCTATGAACCACTATTGGTCCATCGTTAGGATAGACACCATTAATAATCAGCTGGGAAGCTTAGAAGAAAGAACATACGTCTCTATTGAGAACTCCATGGGCCTTTGTGCTGCCTGGGAAAACAACTAGGCACATAAAAGACCAACATTACATGGCTGAATTTAGTTTAAAGCATTGAAAATTTCAATCTTGATAATAAGAGAAATATATTAAATGGATGTTTATATGAGCTAATAACATTTACATCTAAGTGGGTTCTTTGTACAGTGACCATTTTCTGAATTACATAAGTACAGCCATGGTATAAACCAGTTCTCAACCGTTGTAACATGGGCGAGCCCTTGAAATAACTTTCAGGTCCTAGGGAACCTGTATAATTAATATATACACAATTCACAGTATATTTCCATGGTGGCCAGTGAGGAGAATGTCCCTTACATTGCTGACCAGTGGGAAAAATGTTCCTCTTACAGATCATTGTTTTCAGTTGACGTGCAAGACACAAACTGCTCATTGCACAAGGAACATCTGGCAACCCCTGGAGGAACCAGAGTTAAGAAACACTTATATAAACCTTCATAGTATCAATGCCCTTCTTCATTTATACAGCATAGCTGATGTCTAGCAGACACTGGTCTCCCATACCCCCATACGACCTCTTCTGGAGCCACTTTAGATTCCCAGGTGTCCAATATACCATATATTGCAATTGGTAAAAAAAATCTCATTAGAAAATGTTAGGGCCACTTTGTAATGTGAAACTGCAAATCCATTTCAAACACAAAGGCTTATTTCTTGAAATGTGTATCATTATACTAAAAGAACATCTGATGGATTCCTAAAAGAAAGTTTGTTTCTAATTCTTATTATATGCTATCTTCCTTTTTATTTGTGAAATGGAGGATTTACAAGAACATTAAATGGAGAATATACTTCTCAGCTCTTTTAAACGTGTTTTATTGTTGTCTGCACCCATGTTGGAGAGTTTTCCTTATGTCCCAAGTAACTGACCACTATCAGTAAGACAAAAAAAGAGATAATATTCTCCACAATAGAAAGAAACGGGCCTGTTAATCAAAGGGCCAAACTTCCAGTTTCCCTGAAAAATTTGTGATATTGGCATAATAATGCCCATTTCTTTTGTCTACATTTATCAAAGTACCAATGCCCTGAAAAATTGCAACTTTTCAACCGGATTGACAGTCCTATAATTGCCAATATTTATCACCACTATAGTCCAATTTACTATATGTACAAAGTGGAGGTAAACCTAATAACCATTGTATAAAGAACGTATACCATACTGCACAGTGAGTCGATGAGCCGTGTTCTACTACTTTTTAAAGCTGCAATCCTAGCTAGAACTAATGATGATCAATTACTAATTAACTATAAAAATGCACAGAGCTTCCAATTGCCACCTTATAGATAATAAAGTATCTCTGTTCTCCACTTTTAGAAGCCTGATTGCCTTGTAACAAAACCTGTTCTTTTTTAAATAGGGAATTATATAAAAAAATAAAGGTAAAATTATGTCCATTATTGGCTCAATTTGTATAATAAAAATCCAAGCTTTCATGATTGCATAGATCGAATTTCTTGCAGTTTTGAAGCAAGCAAATGTTTGTTTTCTTTGGGTGGGCACTGCTAATACATTTATGTGTCTAATTATCTAAATACCTCATATACTCCAGTATGGAAGATGTGGTGTATAAGACTTGGTCTCCCACCAGTTCATTTGTCACTACCTACCAGCCAGTTATTCTTTATTGTATAGACTATTGTTACACTAACAATGGTGTTTGTAGACAATTAGGAACCATTTTCCTGTGAGGCCAGTACATTAAAGGCAGACTCCATGGATGGTGGCATGACTGGTGGATTTGAGAATTTGTGCCCTTACCAATGCTTCCACATAGACACCATGACATGGATTAAGAATACAATTTTACCAATAAAAGATAATAAAAATTAAAATAAATGCTTCCAATAAATAATTATATTGCTATTGTATACATGGAGGGGGTTTCGCTGTTGATTTTGTTAACCTAAAGGGGCGTAAGTAAAATCTATTGTTCTCCTCAGACACACTGCACTGGTTCTAGAACAGCTCCAACTGATTATTTCTACTTTATCAAGGGATCAATCAGTCAGTAAAACAAGGAACACTAAAAAGAAGGAGCAGAATACTACCTCATTGGCCCATCATGTCATCATCCTACCAGAGAACCACTAATCTGCCAAGCTGCAACGACAAACCTTGAATTAGATCTATCCTACAAAGTACCCTAAGGGTTGTTGGGTGAATCAGCTTTCTTCTCTCATCCATCCTTTGAGAGTGATATCCCACCAATTTTAGCAGCTCTTCCTTGTGGCTCCTCCATAACATTTGACCCCTTAACTCCAATCAGTCAAGACCTCACACTTCTTACTCTGTCATTCATTTAAGTTTAATTGTTTTCTGGAGACAAGTTGCTTCCACAGTCATGCCTCCTCCATCAGGTCCCTCTTTACATGGACTCATAGTACTTTGCCGGAGAACAGGAAAAGAAGGAAACTATACTGCATGTTACATGACCGGGGAAAAGGAAGCGTGGGTACTACAACTGGGGGGCAAATGTTTTTTTACTGAAGCTGAACATTTATGCACACAAGTATGCAACAAAAGAAAATCAGTGTTAGGATGCGCTCTTTGGGCCTACAATTCCAGGCGATGCCCCACCGTAGGAGGGCGCGTGCAGCCAATTCCCTCTGGCAGCTGCGCTCGCGGTAGCACAGGGGTTTCAGGATCATTGCTCTGATGGTTGCTGCATCCCTATTCCCCTTGATTGTTGTTCCGTTGCTGACCTTTGTCTGTTCCTGGCAACCCGCTTGAACACTTTGCTTGTGCCTTTCCCTTTGTATCTCCTTTGGTGGACTGAACTCTTGTGTTTGGCTTGTTTTCTGGATTCCCTGGTAATTCTGTACTATGTATCTATGGACTCCGGGTCGGCTGCCAGCCTATCCCCAGACACCATCCCTTGCGCACCAAGTCCTGGGGGCAACGGAGTGCTGGGAGACACAACCAGTCACAACCACTCCCGAAGCTGAGCAGGGGCTGCTATAGGTGAAGACTGCAGCATTAGATTGGGGAACTGATGTCTGGAGAATACTGGTATTGACTATGGCCTTACAATCAGAATTCCTTATTCCCAGCTCATAGTTTCAAATACCAAAGCCAGATCCACACCATAACAGCCCTATACCTAACATTATCAGATGGAGACATTATCAGCCTCAACCTACATATCCTTGTTGTGACGGGTTTACTTTTGTAATTTTCCTTGCCAGTTATCATACTAATGGCAGTTCTAGTCACAGCAGACAAAAAACAAAAAAGAAAAAGCATAGCATGACAGTTCTATATCAATAGCCATGAAGTATACGAATTGAAAACCTTGCAGCCTGTAGTGTTTTTATTCAATGGAGTTTAATTCATTCTTAGATGCTCCGACTTGCCAATTGCCTTTGAGCCATTCAAAAGAAAGAAGCCCCAAAATCCTTAGCACCGTCTGCTTTATTTTTTCTCAGGGATAAACAGACGACACACTGGGCAAATTCAATTAAGAATAAACACCTCCGATATTTCAAGTCTATTATTTAGTTCTGTAATACGAAAGCTTTGATGAATATATTAATGCCCTTTAACCCTTCGTAAGGGCTTAAGTACTGTGCTATGAATAAGCAATGACGAATCTTACAGCAAGTCTTCCTTTCACATCCTCCAGACGTAAGAAGTTACGACAGTATTATGAATCTGACCTTCAGAGCACAGGACCCAGAAGAGCAATGTAGTACAGGCTGCAATAATTCTGTCTGTCCCTTGCTCAGCGAGCGGTCTGAGAATATTATTCTACTTTGTATCTGCATAGCATTCTCAATTCCTTCACACCTTCCACAATAATACTTTACATGAGACCATCGGGGGGCAAAGCCTGTTGGAGCATAATGAAGGGGGATTCTGGGAGATTGTAAATTGATTCGGGAAAGGGGGGATGGAGCTGTACAATTACCATGGGTGTCTGCAAATCAGAAGAAGCCATTTAGTTTTATAGCTATTTGTAAACTACTGTCAGCTTTATGTCGCTGTAGGAGAATGCCACAGCAGAATGGAGTGATTCAGTGTGGCAGCATCTTCATTATGATGTGCCACTGGTTCTGCATGGTCATAAGGAATATTGTTCCTGAGGTTATATATTTAAATTGGGTTTGAAACCTTTATTGCAAGCCTGCCAGGCCTTTGCAGGAGCACTCTCCAGCCCTGATTCATCAAGCTTCAAATAACACCTAAAGCTGACATCCAACCAACAAAGCTAACATTTGCTATCTTATAGGAAACATGGAGAAATGTGAATTGTGCCTAACCAATGCATTAAAATATCTACTTTTTGCATGAAGTTTACCCTAAATACCAGTATACCTTTGTCTAGATCAGTGTTTCTCAACCGGGGGTCTGTGTAAACCTAGGGTTCCCCCAGAGGTGGCTAGGGGTTCCTTAAACAATGAGGAGTTTGGGACTCCAAGGTCAATTTAATAGATATCAATGATCTTTTTGCTTATCTGTAAAGTGGTAGCCCTACCAATGGGCCGAAATGTATGAGGCATTCTTCCAATTGACCATCACTCTCAAGATAATATAAGTTGTGAATATAGTAAATATAGCTCGGGTTTCCTGAAGACCTGAAAATTATTTCATGGGCTTTCCCTGTGTTAAAAAGGTCAATAAAGATTGCTCTAGGTATTTATTTGCCTTGAAGCTCTATATTGTATATCTACAGTGTGAGCTCATCTAAGGCTCTTGAGGGCTGCATGCCTCACCAGATTTGGAGAGAGATTTGGTGTTGTTACTTCTGTTCTGGTCTTCTTGTTGGATGGAAATCTGTAAAATCAGTTCTGTGGATTTGTACTGTGTGCACCTCTAATGCCGCTTCTTGCTTTATAATCCCTACAATTATCAGATCTCAAGTTATCAGCCAACTCTGAAATGAGGAGGCAAAGTTTTCTTCTCTACCAAGATGTCCACCATTACACAGTAAAGAACAAGACATGGTGAGTCAATGGATTCATCAATTATTTGGCTCTGTACTCTGTGCACTTCCCCACTTCTGAAGTTTTTTTAATATTACCCCATCAATCATTTAGCAGCTCTGCATTGAGGTAGCAAAGCTTTCTCCTCAACCATGATATCCACCCCCACACAGAGACACACTGAAAAAAGGAGGCATGGTGGGAAAATAACTGGGAAAGGGGAAGGAGACAATAGGAAAAATGGTTCATAATTTTTAGGTATTGATTTATGACCTCTTTAAAGTGAAACCGAGTGTATAAAATAAGAAAAAAAAACATATTAACAGGTGTTTATGGTAGAAAAGATTTGGTATGAATGTGCTGTTTAGTGTGCTCATGGAACATCATCCCAGCCCAACAAGTGGAAATGGTTGAAGACTCCAAAACAAGGCAAAGAGAGGATGGCACCACCAGCAATGGAAAGACTAAAGAAGGCATAAACGGCCTCCTATCCACCCACCTCTTCCTGGATAGCAAAGTTTAAATACTTTATCACAACCATATTCCCTGTCCTGGTAAGGCACTGCTCCTCATAGTTCGTGTGGCCCTAACATCATCATTTACATTTCCTGCGTTTTTAAAGATTCAACATAATCTAAGGTGTTTAAATCCAGATTATCATTTGTGTGTGTTCTGGTAATGCAACACATTGTGGAGTGCTGCATTAAAGTGTCACTTTGTCACATTAGTCTTCCTTCTTTAAACCTCACTGGCTTATTTCCCCTTGTTGCTAATATCCCTCTTATTGTGAATACATCATTTTGTCATTCCTATACACACCTTAAGCACTTGAAGGCTTAAGAACCTCACACCTTCCCCCAGCTGTTTTCACATCTTATAATTACTACCTAAGCAAAAGCTCTGAGTTTCATAAAGTGATTATTCACTCAAGATACATTGAAAATTAGACAAGTTCTTCAACAACTGACCAAGTGTGAAGTGCCACCAATTTTTAGACGGCAAAAACATAAGAATTTAAATTTAACCTCAGATTATTTCAAGGTTGAAAAGGCAGTTGGATTGCAAGATAAATGAGCATAAAATGACGTACCAATCAAGAGCTATGCTAACAAATAGTGAAAGATGTAAAGCTTTCCCATTGCCAATGCTGCATTAGTAGGGAGGTATAGGAGTCTGAAGGCTTCTCTAAAACAACCTTTCTTTAGTAGTATCAGATTCCTGGTCCCCCCAGTGCTCAGTAGATCCCCCAACTCACCATCACATCACTACTTTGTCCTTTGGTGATCGGGAAGAGAGAAAAAATAAATAGTGAATGCAAGAAATTGAAACTCACATAAAAGTTGGTTTTCTAGTAGACTTCAGGCTAGTAATGGTGTTTGCAAATGTTTACTCAGCTTAAATGAAATAATGGAAGTTTAACCATGAGTTTTAACAATAACCTTGTCCCTAGTCAGGTTTTTATTGCAAGGGAACAGTATGGGGGACTCTTGAAAACATTTTCAGGATTTGGGGAAATCCCTGCTAGAATCACTATATTCACAGTTCATAGTACATTAGTGTGGTAGTCAATGGGAAGAATTCCTCTTACATTGCTGGCCATGGGGAAGATTCACCCTTACGCATAGCCAAAAAGTCATTGGTGTCAATTAAACTGACAGGAGAGTCACAAACTGCTCATTGCTCAAGGAACCCCTGGTAAAACTTTGGAAGAATCCTGGTTGAGAACCCTGATCGAGAATGTAAAAGTATTCATTCTATCAAATGTACTCAAAATTACAAGCCATCAAATTTCAGCTCTGAACTATCCTTTGATTAACCAAGAATGAATCAGGAATTAAAGGAATTAATTATAGAATGTATCACACAGTTTAAGGTAAAAACATGATTTAATATATCATAAAAATTCAAAGATATTTCAGCTGTTACAAAAACACACAACCTAAGCTTCCTCGGGACTGATGGGTCCGGTATATCTGAAATCATATTGACCACGTCTTAAAAGCAACAACCATAGCCACAACTACTACCACAATCCTTCAAGATGGCAAATCCAAAGGGGGGAGCAGACCAGGCAAGGCTGATACCTACCATCAACCCAACATCTCTATTTGTGTGTAGGTTAATGGAGGATCTTATCATGTGGTTGTGTATTTTGTAGCGCTTGATATTTAAAGTTTATTTCTCAGGCTTCTTCCTCTGATTCCAGTGACCAGGTCTATGAATTCTTCAGGCTGTGTGTGGAGAGCTCCCCCACCTCCTGTCTTTGGTACAGGAAGCAAAGGAATATTTGCAATAGGGCATCTATTCCAGCTGTCTAAGACATCAGAAAGAAAATTTTAGACATTTTTGATTAGAGAAACTCTTTAACATGCACTTTATAGGGTATTTTTAGTCTATTTGAGTATCTTTAGCTTAATGTCTAAGCTATGAGAATGTTTACTACTCATTTAGTAAATCGACCCCATTGCCCACCATGACTACACTAAACTGAAATTTGATATTTCAAATGTGTCTGTTGGCTGCTGTTGACATGGGGGAACCTTTAACCAGCCGAGCGATAAGCCCGACCTTGGTCTGGGCTTAAAATAGTTACAATTATCGATAAACCCGAACTTTTCTCACTGTTTGAAAATAGTGAGAAAAGTTTGTGTTTATCGATTACTTCCCTGGTCCTGCTGCGATCCAGCATCGTGTTCCAGCGTCGTCCTCCAGCGGTGATCTCCAGCGTCGTCCTCCAGCGTCGGGTGCCTTCTCCGGGAAGAAGAAGCCGGCCGGCGGAGAAGAAGAAGCCGGCCGGCGGAGAAGAAGAAGCTGGCCGGCGGAGAAGAAGAAGCTGGCCAGCTTCTTCTCCCTCCGTGCGTGTACGTCGGCGCGTACGATGACGTCGGCACGTGTGCGGGAAATTCAAATTGAAACTCATTCAAACACATTTTGTATTGGATTGAATACAAACTCCTGTATCCAATCCAATACAAAATAATTCAAAATAAATACAAAGTATGTAATTGGTAAATACAAACAGGAGTTTGTATTCAATCCAATACAAAATGAGAGTTTGAATTTTGTTCTCATTTTATATTGGATTGAATACAAAGTCCTGTATCCAATCCAATACAAAATAATAGAAAATATATTTATGTGGTTTTGTCTATAGGTATGTGACGGACACTAGGGAGGTGTTTTAGAAAAATATATTACTATACAGTATACCGAATTATCGCATTTTCAGTATTTTTCATTTATTTATGTATTCTTGTTTAAGCTGAATTTTGTGTCTTTTATTTAATTTTATTAAAAGTAATTTTTTTTTTTACATGATTGTGTGTTTCAAACATTTTTTATATTCATGATATCTACTAGAACCCTGTTCGGACATATTTCTGTAAGTTACAGGTCTACAATTTAAAAAAAAAAAATTCATGAAAAACAGTGTAACGCTTTTGGAACAGAAATCTAGACATCAGTGTAACGCCCAGGTGGTTAAACAACTTTCAGGTCTTAGGGAACCCCTAACAATAATAACAACATCCAAAGCATACAATTCTTTAGTGCGGTGGTCATTGGAAAAAAATTCCTCTTTCATTGATAGCCAATGAGAATACTTATCCATACAGATAGCCAAAACGATAATTGGTGCCAGTGGTAACCGACTTGAGAGATACAAATTGCTAATTGCCTAAGGAACCCCTAGCAAGCTCTCGAGGAACCCTAGGGTTGCCCGGACCCTGGTTGGGAAACATTGCTTTGGTGGAAATCTTTTTCTACTTCCATTGTATCCATCTATTTCTGCCTAGATTGGCTTTATGGGAAAAAGCAAACACGAGATAGCTAATTCCGGGAGTTGGGTGTTATAAAAATAGGCAGTAAAACTGAAACCGCTGAACTGCAGCCACCTTTACTGTGTAGAGACGAGATTCCAAAAATGAATCTATTAACCTCACTAAAATGTAGTTTAGATAACATTTAAAATGGAAGTTGATGACCCGCTGCTAACGGCAGGAACATAATATTGGGGAATGTAATGCGGAGTCAGCAGGGCACACAGTAATCAGGGTTGGGAAGCTGCGGATTGCAAATCTCATTACAGGTGGAAAGGATTGTATGTTAGCAGACAGTACTACATACAAGATGTGGAAAAAACACATTAAAGTGACTGCAAATGACAGCCATTTAGCCTTCACAATCATGACTTTGCTGCCTTCCTATAAAAATTGACCAATCAACACAGCAGGAATTTAAAAAGGGCTTCTTTGTTGAGATATTTTTTTGCTTCATATATGCTGGAGATGAAAAAGTATACATTTAATGCTATAGTCATCCCCGGGCTGTGTTTAAATTTTTAGTACAGTCAATTATACAAATGTAAGGAGAACAAAAACACAATTTCATATAAAGATGTAGCTAAATTTATTTCCCACGGCTAGAAAACAAAGTAACAAATAGGTTTTTGCATTGCATCAGAAAGTTTACATTGATAAGGAAATAAACAACTTTGGCTCACAGTGAAAGTTTTGAAAGTATAATGAGACAAAAGAGACAGGGCAATAGGAGAGATTGAGTTCTAAAATACTGGGTGTTGGAGGGTTGAAAGGATTGCATGACTGTGGCAAACCATAGCCGTGCAGATGCGCCTTACAAACTTGCCCTTCCCCTTAATTCCAATCTCCCACCCCCACCCCCTTAAAATACCTCCACATCCTAATCCCCCCACCAATGAATTACCACTCCAAGCATTGCCTAAATGGCCCGTAGGCCTTTTATTAACAGAATTATAACCAAAATTAACTTAATATTAAATAAAATATAAATAACAATATAAACAATATAAAACAGTATTAACCACCTGGGCGTTACACTGATTTCTAGATTTCTGTACCAAAAGCGGTACACTGTTTTTCATGAAATTTTTTTTTTTAAATTGTAGACTTGTAACTTACAGAAATATGTCCGAATAGGGTTCTAGTAGATATAATGAATATAAAAAATA
>NC_092859.1:157258481-157305089 GCF_032062135.1 Pyxicephalus adspersus
TAACGAAAATTGCAACTTTTTTTAGCCCGTACCAAGGTCGGGCTTAACGGTTGGGAGGTTAATAAACACACATTCATATAATAACCAATATAACTTAATAACACCATAATTAAAGAACATGTACCAGATAAACAATAACACATCCTAACCATATTGCTTTCCCAGCTTTCTTACTGGTTGCAGGTCCTCGAAGGCCACCACCTTACACCTTTTTTTGGGTCTGCACCTTAAAGACAGTTGCTTCCAGCCACCCATACTCCCAGCTCGGGAACAAATATATCCTTATCCTGTGCAGACCCTCCCCAAAATACTTTACCAGACCATTAACCCAAACCAGGGATTCCATACCAAAGATGGAACCCTAACCAAAATATTACCACCAGCACACTCCCCCCGAGGACCTCAACTGCACGCCCTACTAGCCAATCCAGCAATCAAAAACCCAAACTGCCAACCACATAAGCCCTAAAGAGAGGGAGGGTGGGAAAAACTTTTCCTGAACACTGTCTTGCTCTGAAAGGGGGGGGGGTCCCTCCTCCTCCTGTCCATTTTAACTACTCTTGCCCCTCTTTAAACCTCCTTCCCCCCTCCCTTTCCTCTTGCTCGCTCTCGTTCAAAACTTTTAACCCTATGCTATCTGCCCCCTGACTGCCCAGTCATGACGGCCTTCCCCTATGCTCCTTCCTGGCTCGTTACAGGGCTCACTTGACCCATTTACCTAGAATGTTCGCCAACCTAACCCACTCCTTTCGCCATTCCCCTTCCTACCACCAATCAATGTATGCATGGTACCTCATCACTCGGGAAATGGTGTAGTGGCAGCTTTATTGTCACAACTTATAAATTAAAGTCCGAACCATTTGTAACCTCAATACAAGAAACATGTTCCATAACAATACGTACAATTACTCCTTTCCAAGTTGCAAGGCACTCCTCACCACACCATACCAGCTGGAGGGCTGCACCAACCATACCTTATGTTCCCAGCCACAAAGGCCACCAGCTTAAGAACGAGAACACTACTCACAGCCTCCTTAACCACCATAATAAAGGAATAATAAAAGGCCCAAGTCACCAAAACCTTTTGGAGATCCCACACCTAAGATGGTTCCCCTTTCTGATACTCACACCACTAAAAGGTTCCCTCTGAGGCCCTTAACTGCCTCTCACTAAGAAAACTCTTACCCCCTTTGTCTCTTCACCTATAAAATAGGTAGTTGGGAAGGAAGCTTGCCCCCTTTCCACTATCTGACTCCCCGCACTTCCTCCATATCCCCCTTTTAAAAATCATTTTTCTCTCCACACCCTTTTTCAAACTTTCAACCTGTTCCCAGCCCCCTTAACTTGTAGACCTATCTTGACCCCCTCCTGCTTTGACTCTTAATGCACCTGCTTCCCTAGCCCCTGGGCATGTTGCCCTTTCACTTACCTCCTCTCTTTGCCAGTTCCAGGCCTCTCTGGCATGGTGCATGCTAAAAGCATAAGGAAACATAGGGGTGAGATTTACAACAGAAAGGGAGGGTAAAGTTGGGGGTGTTGGGTGTCAGTGGGGGATGAGCACCCTTTGCAGGCATTAAGTGAGTGAAAATACAATGAGATTTAAATCTGAAGAAGGCAACCAGGATGAATAAAATTAATGACGGGAAAAATGAGGGACAGAGGCAGTCGGTTCTGATCCAATTTCGAGACAGAAAGAATGCCTTAAGAAATGGTTCCCAACCATCATATTGCCTCTTTTTTTTAAAAACAAGAGCTCTCTGCATACATTTTAAAGAACTATATATCTGACAATTAGACGAAATGGAAGGTGCCTACTCACTACACTGAATTTCACAAGATATCCCTGTGATATGGCCATCCATAAAAGTTTCTATGAATGAATCAGGATTTCGGATTGATTGCGGATCTTGGCACTGCCAATCCCATTTTCCCTTAGATGTACTGGTTTTAGAACTTGCAATCTTGGTTTGTGTTAATTTTATTACACAGAAAATATGATTTTAAACACTATACCAGTCTCATCAGTCCTGAGGAAGTCTATTTGGTGAAATGCCTAGAGATTGGAAGTACAGCACATACCTGTATTATTATTAGCATATTACAGATGTTTTATTAATATAATACATTTTTTTTTTACTTAGTAGAATTTTGTGTGACATTTCAAAATGAGTGCCTTAAAAATCCTTTTAATTTTGTAGTTTGTGTATTATAGAAGGCTGGGGATGTGGCTCTGATCTCTATACCAGCCCCTGGTTTATCAACATTAATAAGAAAGTCTATATGTTATAAAAAATAAAAAAAGAAACAGCACTGCTGGTTAATAAATCATTTTTCTATGTTTGGAAGGCTGAGACGCTGGATGTTGGATGAACTCAAGGCTACAGGGAGCAATATAATGTGCATTCCATTCAATATCCACTTCTATTAACATTTATTTTACAAATTGTTTGTTTTGGGGCTTGTTGCCTAAACACAGCCATCTCACTTATTTCACATTTCTGCCTGTAGCCTGTCCTTAGTTCTAAATAACTTTTTCTTTAATAAATACAAACATTTTAAAGAACCATAATGGACTTATTTTACTACTGCCTTGAGTCATTTATATTATGGATATTTTCAATGCTCCTTGTGTCCTCACTGGGGGGAATTTTTTGCTACCCTCCCATGGCCTGAATAATAATAAAAATAAAATGTTCAGGGATGAGTCACAATTTAACAATTTGTTACAGAATTTGTGTACATGTATTATAATGCACTGAGCTAAATCATATCTCCGGGAATATAGCAACCACCCTGCCACAGTCCTCTAATAAACTCCTGGCAAAAAAATAAAAAAAAAATCAAAAACCTCATTTTTACTCAATTTTACATGACGCATTACAGCTGGGTCTTCCCTATGGGGGTCACTCACTGACAATAGCACTTACTATTGGCTGCCTATGGTTGGTTCTTTTTTTTTAGAATGGAAGGTCCACAAGAACTGGATAATGCAGATAATTGTGATGCCAAGAACTGGATAATGCAGATAATTGTGATGTCAAGAACTGGATAATGCAGTCTCAAAACAGTCATGGATCAGCAATCCCCTGAAAAGGTAGTGTTGCTGTCAGATGTTTTCAAATATTTGACTAGATTGAATTTCTACTCTCATCCCTAAAAAACATACACCTATGTATGTTACATACACCTGACCCCTGCTTTATGTACATTACATACAGGTGACCCCTGCACTATATACAATATTATTCATAGGTGATCTGCACTATGTGCATTACATATACCTGACCCCTGCATATGTTCAATAGACCTTGAGTCAGAGAAGCTTTGGGTTTTGTTCACCTCTTAAAGACCCTCGCACCTTTTAATTTTAATCAAAAATGTGGCACACTGCTTATTACTCCCCTTGGGTTGCATCAGATATTTTTTTTTTATTGGGGGGGCATTCATAGTTTTATTGGGGCCCCCTGATTTCTAGTTATTAGTGTCGGTGTTCGAATTTAGGGTTGTCCTTGTATTCGACCCGAAAATGATGGTTCGCTTTCTGGCAGATCCGACCCGAAAAACACAGAATTCGACTTTGCGAACTCGTGTTTAAAAATATGTTTAAAAAAAAAAAAAAGCAAACTCCAGATGAACTCTCAATGGAGTTTCTCTGTCCCTCTGAGTTCAGTTCTCACGGTCGTCGGGCTGTACTTATCATTGCTTTGTACAGCCCGGGGAGAAAGGAAACTTGCGGTCACAGCTGATAGGAGGCACAGGAGTGCTTTTAATCAGCTGTGACTGCAGATGAACTCTCAATAGAGTTTCTCTATTCAGATTTCATCTGCAGTTCGGTTCCCACGGTCACCGGGCTGATAAGTACAGCTTGGTGACTGTGGGAACTTTGCGGTCAGAGAGATTGCTGTGGTCACAGAGAATCTCTATCCAAGAACACATACTACATTAACGCTAGGGCTGCAAAAGCAATCAGGGGAGCGGAGCTATCAGCTCTGCTCCCGGATTGCTTTTGCAGTTATACACGGTCCCGAAAAAAAAACCTGTATCCCCCCCATAGACTTTCATGGTGTTTAAATTCGGAGTTCCATCACCCAAAAAATATTGGGCTATTCAATCGAATAGCTGCCGAATCGAACACTCTGTTCGACAAACACTACTAGTTATCTCCGTGGCACATGAGAACATTCTCCTAACAATTCCCCAATAATCTTCTGCAGGAACAATAAAAGAACATTAAATTATTTTCAGTCCTAAAGATTTAAATTCCCTGTGTAAGTCAGATGCATGTTAGGTTCTGCAGATCAGAGATTCGGACACATTTCACGTATTAGCTGCTTCTACTCTACGATGTAGCATGTCAGGTGACACACATACAAAGATGGCAGTAAGCATTACAATGTTACATCGGATCAGACATCTTGTTACTCTTCTTTTAAGCTATTGATTGGATGTCCAGGGAGATAGCTGGAAACCTAATCTAATTTGTTCTCAGTTTCTTAGCCAGAATATCATTAGAAACCTCCAGAGGTCTTTGTGTTCAGGAATGTGCATTGCGTCTTGTACTTTATCTTGGAATTTGGTGTCAGAAGCTACAAATATTTACTTAAAAATGGCATCTAGAACAAAAGTGAACATTACTTTTATGTCGGTTACACTTGTCTTGCATCTAACAAAGCTGGCTTTGCCAGTTGTGATCATAAATGAGTTAGAAAGTCAGTCATTGGTCAAAGAAACAGATGAAAGACACACACGCATCATATGCATACAAACATAAATTTGCTTTTTGTTTATTTACTGCTGCAATGCCCTTAGATGTACCCCAGGATTCCTTCCCTAAGTACCAGGCAGGGACAAAGATCTGTAGGGCACCTGACATCTCTCCATGGACATCAAGGTGCACACTGCAAGACCATTCCTGCAAGAATTCCTAAGAGCCAACGGGTTACTTGTTTATTTTGTGCAATTATGTCTTGAGGATGGATATGTCTACGAAGTGTTTTTTTACCTATTGATAACCATTGTACCCTTGTACCTAATCCAAACCACAAAAACCATAAGGCCAACATTTAGCCAAAGGCAGAACATGTTTATGTAGAAAGAAAGTCTGTTGTCTTTGGTTTAGCATTTTGCAGTATTGTACACGGCCTGAGGTTGAATTTGAAGCTGCAATGTGACTTGGGTATCTACTGGAGGGTCAGGTGGTCAATAAACCTTTTTGAGCCAGAGAATACTATGAGAAGTTCCCACGGAAGTGGTGGTTGTGGACCTCGAAGGGAAGATGAATTCAATGGAGGCCAGTTGAGGCTTTTGTAAGCTACCTTAAAGTAAAACCTTATCTTGTGTGAAATTCCCTCCTTATGGCTCAAACACCTAGAGGTCTGCAGGTCAGGCAGTCTATGAGTCTTCTTGCTATCTGGGCATCCTGGGGTACATCTGAAAATGAACATTTAATGGAGGGTTAGGTACATTTTGTAAGATTTATGCCTGTTATGAATTTAAAAGTAAAAGTCAGGTATATTGGGTGGTGCTTGGCCGAATGCATTGGATGAAGTGGTTGATTTATATTTGTCTGTATTGAAGGCAGCTACTCCCTTTCACTGCTTCTTAAGCACTGTGGTTATTCATGTCTGGTATCATTTTTATACATCTATTGTGTCACCAACATATTGTGTCCTGCAGTGATGAAAGGACATACAATTTGGATATGGCATCTTCTGAGGACTAGGCTTTGTTCTCTTTATTTCCTCCAAAGAGTACAGAAATCTCCTTCAAAAACCTGAATTTCAAGATACTCACAGGCTACAACAACAAAGTTCATCCCAGGATTCTGAATTACCCACCTACAGCTCTTCTTTCATGGGGAAAATTACCCATAAAAGATGCTGTAAACAACCATGTCAGGCTGGGAGATACACTCATATTTAAATGTTCATGTTTTACACTGCTTGGTGTATTTTAATATACGTCAAACTACAAAGATAAACTAAACTGGTACCAAAAAAATCTCCAAACTACAGCCAACTCTTAAAAATAGGGCTGCTATTTACAAATAACATTGCAGTGTAATGGTCACAAACAACTCCAAAATTGCATATTTGCCATTAATAATGGTATATATTGCTTTGGAAATATGGTTTGGAACATGGAGTACCACAAATTATACAAAGAATTATGCATAGACTAGGACTATAGTGAAACCCACCAGAAGCCAAATAGTTGACAACACAAACTATACTTTAAATTGAAGCCACACACAATGGGTAGGTCAATTGGTGGTCTCCATTGGCAGGGAATTTGCACAATTTACATGAACATATTCAACACAATCTGTCTTCTATTGGAGAAAATAGGTATGACTTGACTTGGGGAGCTCAGAGTTTGCCTCCCTTTACTTGCCCCAAGACCCACTACAGGGACAGGGCCACCCTCCTGTACCAAACTCTCCCACTTCTCTCTCCCCCACCCATTGTCCCATCAAATAAACACTCCACACTTCCATGGGGTTAAATGGCCATACCAGTCGTTTACCTAACTGTTTTAAATGCTCTCTTTCTTTAATGTCAACATAAATAGCAAAATAACCATAATAATTGCCATATAATAACAATAATGACAACATAACAACAGTGCAACAGCAAGACTTCGGGGTCTGGCACCGAATCACCTTACTGCTCCCAGCCGCCACCCACCGGCACAGCAAATATATCTTAAACCCAGGCAGCCCCTGACCATTTCCCCAGAGATGGGTCGTGGGAAATCATATTCCACCTACTACCACCTTTGAGAACCCCTAACCACTCTCACCATCTATACCAACACCCCTTTCCAAAAATGAGAGTGTGGTAAGGCATTTTTTACCCCAACTTCTCCCCATAAAGTGTGCCTACCCCCAAGACTACCCCTCTCTTTAACCTCTGCTCTCCACTTCCTTTATTGCCTACAACAAAAACCCTTTTACCTCCATCTCTCTCAGCCTTCCGTCATTACTGCCTTTCGCCTATCCCCACTGTTTCTGGCCCGGTGCTCATATAAATATTCCCCACTCCTTACCTTTAACTACTCTTTGATATCTCATCTACATCT
This sequence comes from Pyxicephalus adspersus, assembly GCF_032062135.1. Taxonomy (NCBI): domain Eukaryota; kingdom Metazoa; phylum Chordata; class Amphibia; order Anura; family Pyxicephalidae; genus Pyxicephalus; species Pyxicephalus adspersus. Next base: position 157,265,562 of record NC_092859.1, read on the forward strand.
TACCAAGGTACTGTATCTCATAATTGCGCAGAACTCCTTAGCTGCCATACTTTTTCTATTTATTAGGAATTATGCCAAATTCTTAGAAAAGGAAACTACGAGAATCGCAGTCCCACTGGTGCATTGTTCTACTCCTATAAATACTGGTAATGAGAGAACAAGCGTGACCCAGCAAACCTGAACATTTGTCAACTAATAGCAAATGAATAATAAATTGGTTCCAGATTTGTTGGATCACCCAGATGCTTCCATGATATTCTATTATCTCAATTTTTCAATTCAAGAGCTTTAATACATTGGGTCCAGTAAGTCACTGGAACTCTTAGACGGGTGCTCAGTGTATGCTCCATCATTGCCCAGAGCTTAGTGAAACTTCTGCAATCCAGCATGGTTCCTTCTAAGAGGCCAGGTCTATTCTATTGCTTTACAACCTCCACTTTTTTAGGCTCTGGAATAAACACTAAACTACAACCATGCTTTACATGGCTCTCTGGAACTTCTCTCCTCTATGCAGGTTGTCTCATAGCTTGCAGTGGAATTATGATCACAAGGTCCACACTTCTGTCCCCATTGCCACACACTGCATTGAAGGAAGCATGCATGGTTTTTGTTTTTCTGGACATGCTGAACGCTTTGTTGTATAACTCCAAAAAAGTAAATCACAGGCCTAAGTTCATCTAGAATCTTCATCTATCTAGAAAATAGGTTTATTTATTAGGATGCTACACACAGCATCCAAAAGAGATTGCCCAGACAAACTATTTCTAGGATTAATGTAATTCCATACAAAATTTATAATAAATGCACTGCTTCTACCTGCAAGCAAATTTGCAAACACATAAAAATGGTTTACCTATTACCGATCTCATGTGCCTATTGACAACCACTTGACGCCCAAGAGCAGCAGATGATGGGTTATTAACCACTAGTCTGAACATAGATTATGCTTGCTTAGATCTGTTTTTTTTTTTAAATTACAAAATATTCCATAAAAATGGTAAACAAGTTTGAAAAGCACAAAACAAGTGTGACTATACCCTGACTTAACCGTGCGTCTCTCACACCTAGGTCAACTTCAGAATGCATTTAGTATTGTGCTTCCTCCATTCCTGGATTAGCATTGTATTGTCCCTGGAAATATTATTCTCGGCTATACCTGACCAACAAGTTTCCTTGCAAACAGTATGGTCTACCCCTTGGGCCCAAACCCAAGTTACCTATAGATTGTCCATAAAAATGATCATTCCTTGCCATATATAAATATATGAATGGTCTATATTGCTTCAAAATTACTCACTGTAAGGTTATTACAAAGAACAAGAGGGTTCTGGAGGTAAATAAGTTTAAGCTCCGGATAAGGAAGGGATTCTTCACTGTAAGGTCTGTGAAAATGTGGGATCGCCTTACTCAGGAAGGAGTTTTAGCAACTGCTATAGATTGCTTTTGGGAAAAAGCTGGATGATTTCTTGAAGCACAGAATATAACTGGGAAATAAACTTCCTAGCGGTAACCCGGAGTGTGACTCGGGGTAGTAAAAAGTTGCTGAAAGCGCTAACCCCGAGTCACACTCGGGGTAGGTAAACCTATGGGAAGTAATAGTAGATACAGCCTTACCTGATCCACCATTCATCACCCCAATCTCTGTCCTTCTTCCTCCGGCCGGCTTCTGCACCAGATGAGTCACCGGGAGAGTTCCCGGTGACGTCGGTGTGTGTACGTTGCTGGGACGGGGAGGGAAATTCAAAATCTATTTGTATTGCATTCAATACAAAATAACTGTATTCAATGCAATACATTGGATTTATATGTCTAAAAGCAGTACATTGTTTTCAAGAACATTTAGTTTACAGTATATATAATAGTATGAGTATATTATGTATTTTAAAAAAAATAAATATAAAGATTTTTTTAATTTATTCAATTTATTGTTTTAAAATGATTTTGTGTTTCCAACTTTAATATACTCAAACTATCATATTATACTGTAAAATAAATTTTCATGAAAAACAATGTACCGCTTTAAGATATATAAAACTGGAAAGAAATGAACCGCTAGGTAGGTTAAAGTTGTAAAGTAAAGAGTATAGATATTGTTGATCCAGGGACCATAGGGTTTTTTCTGGTATATGTTTATTTCCCTAGTGGTTGAAATTTATGGACTTTTTTTAATCTAACCATGTGGCTATATGACTATGCTAGCTTTATTTTCCTGAATTTGCATGGCAATTAAATCATATTATACTTAGAATGATAATAATTTCAGTTTTCACATAAAGTGCAGATTCCCATAACCAGCCAGGAGAGAGGAGTTATTCACCTAGGCAGCACTGAACAATGATCACACGTACAGCCCAATAACATACAACATGCAGACAGAATTGACTTCTACACTGATCTGCCTCCAGGAAACAGGAATTTCTTTGCAGTAGGTTACCACCCTTTTTTCATCTTTATTGCTCCTTGCATTGTTTATTGAATAAGCCTGAAGTTAGTACCTTTGATCTGTAGAAGATACAGGAGCACTTACTGACTGTACCTAAGGGCAAACTGCATAAATCACTGAATTATGGATTATTATGCCGGCCTTCTAGGGAAGCCAATGCTACTGCCAGGTCGTTCAGGATTCCAGAAACATTCATGCAGTATGCAAGTTAAAGAAAACCAGTTACATTAATAATATCCCAAATCCGTCTCTGTGTTCTATGCTAGGCATGCTGCAGTGTCTATACTTACCTTCACTGCTGGTCTTCATCAATGCCAATCCCCTGGTCATGGTCTGTAAATATCCGGGTACTTTCCAGCATGGAGGAGCATGTGTTATGAAGGAGCATTGTCCTGATGAAGAATGAAACCATTTTCCACATTTCTGCCATCTTTTCCTGACTCTTTCTCTCAGCTTTGTCTTCCTTATAATAATGTTGGGTCACTGTTGTGCCTTCTGGAACCCATTCTGCCAAAATTACGCCTTCATGTCACGAAACACGATGAGCATGGCTGTGAGTTTGGACTTCTTTAATTCTTGGTGTTGAACATCTTTTCAATGACTTTGGTTTTGTTTCAGAATCATACTGGGATATCCGGGTTTCCTGACTTTATGAAGATGGTTCGGCTTCACCTCAAGTTGCTGCAGAATGTCAGCGCAAACTTCCTTGCGGCACTGCTTTGCTCTGGTTGTGAAAATATACTAAAAAAATCAAATCGACATATTGCTTAACTTTAAAACTTTTGTGATGTGATTATTGGCACATGAGGGAAAACACAACGGCATTAAACGGTGACTGACAACAAACTAAACACGAGGAGTGCCGGCGTTTGTCCTGCATGTTTGGAGAAGTTTACACATGCATGACGAGAGATCAGAATCATCTCACTGCTTTGTGATAGAAATAGAAACACATCTCCTTATTTCATAGACAGACCTTGTAAATCTGCCATTTTAAAGAAAAAAGGCACCATCAAGCCATTCAAAGCCCTTTAATGAAGATCAAACCCTCCTCTGCATAGGGGACACATATTGTGCAGCGTTTCCACCCCAGCAATATTGTTATTAACTCCGAATCAGGTGGGAGTTCAAAGTCTAACACATACAATGGTCTTCAATAATCCCAGGCAACTCACACGGCCGTCCATGCTGTAGTCCCAGACATCAGATGAAAGACACTGCTAAAAAGAAATATAGAAGAATACATCATAGGTAAATGACCATTGAGAGGGAAAGTAAGCATTTATGTAAGTGTGATCATTGTCTAGATTGATTTTCACACAAGAGCTTTTAGTCCTTTGGTTAGATAAATGATGGCATTGAAATGTGACTAAAATAAAAAAAAAATGTTTTGATGTAATGATTTATTTATTTTTCCTGTTCATGTAATTTGTCATTATTATTTTTATTATTAAACAGGATTTATATAACGCCAACATATTACGCAGCGCTGTACATTAAATAGGGATTGCAAATGACAGACTAATACAGACAGTGATACAGGAGGAGAGGACCCTGCCCCAAAGAGCTTACAATCTAGTAGGTGGGGGAATTTCACACACAATAGGATGGGAGATATGGAGTGGTGGGAAGTAGTGATGGTTTCAATTAACAGAAGAAGACAGGTAGGCAAGTTTAGGACGAGGAAGACCATTCCGGGGAGTTGGAGCAGCTCTAGAGAAGTCTTGTAACCGTGCGTGTGATGAGGTTATGAGTGAGGAAGTCATTAGTAGGTCATTGGAGGAGCGGAGAGAGCGTCAGGGGGAGTATTTTTTAACTATGTCAGAAATGTAAGTCATCATATACCTTGTATCCTCTGCTTATCCTTAATGTCTGTGGCTACAATTCATGCTCCATTCAATATGTCTTTATTTGTAGCCACCCCATTGTGCTAAAGAGCCAAAGGTCATACACATGCATGACACACATCCAAGGCATACAATGCAATGGGACTGTTAGAAGGTGCTTATATGGCCAATCCTGTGCAGTGCGTCACCGAAGCATTACACTCACTGTTTTTTTTATCTCCAGCGTTAGTTGTCTGCCCTCTGCTCGGCAGCTTGCGGCATCTCCTGCTTGCCTTTAGCCATGCAGCCTGAAATGTACTCAGTATCTCCAACACATACTCTGAGGTTGGGAACAGATGGAGGGGACTTGGGAAGCCGATTAAGCCCTGGCTTCATCCTGCCCTGCCATTGGCTGCTGGGACTTTATAGCCCCTCTGCTCCAAGTCAACAGTGCGGTTGTAGTGTTAAGCTTGACTGACCTGCTGCTGGGGTGTTTATTCATTAGATTTACTGTTGCTGACTCTGCTTGTTCCTGACCCTGTGACTGTATGCTGCCTGGCCAAGGAGTCATACATAGCAAAAGATTCAAACACCATGGGATCAAAACTCCTATGAGTCCAGTGGATAACTATAACAGCTCCAATAAACCATAGGGTGTAAGTTCCACATAATCATCAATACGATGGTAAGCCCAAAGTTAACTTGAAGCCCAATCTCATTCTTTGATTCCTAAACCAATGGTGAATACTAAACACATTCTAACCCATAATAAGTGCATCCACAATGGGCCACATATCTGAATGTACAAGAAGCTTAAGCACAGACCTACATGAGATTGCTGATGGACCAGGAACCCCAACCACACAGGACAATGAGGAGGACAACCATGAGGATCATTCTGTGTCAACCAGATCAAAGGGGTTCATTCAATCAAGCTACTTAGCTGCATCTGGGTATCTTTGCAGGATCCGGTTACTGGCTCTGGGGCTTCCTTGTATATTTATTGCTATGTGGAACTAACAATCCCTGGTTAATAAACTTATTATGGTTAATGGCTTCATGCGAGTTTTCGGCCCCAGGGGACTTTTATCTTTTGCTCAGCATTGGCAGCCTCCTTATTCTTCTAACATATAGAACAACCTATAATTGTCCGTGGTTGTTTCTCCCTGTACCCATAGCATGCACTTGTTTTTCCTTCTGCTTTCCTATATAGAGAACAGTTTAACTCACCTCTAAATGTATTAATATTTTTAATAATCTCTTTAACCGGCAACCATGAATATTTCATACAGGTTACATCTGACTTTGAACGCATGCAATGAGGAACAACAGAAGCACATACATAATCAAGGAGAGCTTTCTAGGGAATAGTAATGTACACTTGTTTTAATCTTGCTGGAAATAACACACATTTCCGACCAGCAAGAATGATTACTTATTAATGGACAGAGGTTTAACCACTTCGCTTATCATATCAGGTTCAAAGCCTTCAAAGAATGCCTTTCACATTAGGAATGACTTAAATCTAGATTTTATTTCTGTGCTGAAAATAAATTGGTCAGTTAGTAAATAGAGTCAGTAAACGGTTTGGTGTTTATAATGATGATGATCATCCTGTTCATTCTGCACCAACTTATAATTATTAGCGGTGGTCACATACTTCCAAGCAGAGTTAATCGGGAGCTATTTCCATTATGCATTGGAGCAATCAGAGTCCCAGTCTAATATTACATTACTTGTCATTGACGCTGGTATGGGCCGACGGCTGGATTGGCTAGGCTGTACTGCACCTGCCATTGACAGGTCCCAGCTCATTAAAAGAAATACTAATTTCAACTCTGAATTTCTGATTCTGATTTGTTTTCACAACCGATCCAACCTGATTGGATCTGAGTCAGAATTTTACTGCTCTGATTATCTCTAATAATTATGTAGTTGGTTTTGCAATGATATAGGGAATTCTCATGGTGGTTCCTGTCCACTAATATTAAATTCCTCAAAAAGCCCAAGGCCTTGGGGCAGCCGTAGGTAAGTTCACTTAAGCTTTTTGTCTACTTAGTGTCCCATTGTGGATTTGCTGATTGTTTGGTTCGGATGTGTTTAGGTTCCATCACTAGGTTAGGGACTCCAGGACCAGGATAAGATTGGGCATGAGGTTGGCTTGCATGAGAAGGTGCAATATAGGACCAGGAAATGAGGGAATGGACTTCACACTCATTATTAATTGACTCTGGCATATCTCTCTATAGAGAGGCCAACTAGCTTACACCCAAAGTCAATTTAACAGAAAACCCTCAATTAGCTCATATTAAAATAATATAATTGCCACATCCCAATTCACATTGACACTACTACAGAATTTGTTTGAGGAAATCACCTCCGGACCTTAAAGGCATTGTATTATTATTCATTAAATCAGATACCACATAATTTTATTAAAAATTCTATTAAATAAGTAACAATATTTAAAAAACAATCATAAAACAACCATCGATAACATGATTAAAGATATTGATCACTCTTAGGTTGGATCTCAGGCGTAAACAAGTTTGACGCGTTTCGCGGATCCAACGTCCGCTTCCGGAGGAACAAAATAGCATTGGTTTCCCAAATTAGGACATCCAGATCGACAACAGAATCCTTCCCTCAGATGTTAACACATGCAGGTCATATCAGCAGACTGGATGGAAGAGACTATACAAAGTAATTCTCAAACCAGGTGTGCACTAATCCTGTGAGTAAGGTTCATTCATTCTTTTTAATCTCCCTCCTATTACTGGTAAAACGATCAATGTTCGTTTTGTGTGGAATGGGATCCAACCTTCCAGAGAGATTGCACCAGTGAACTGCTTACACCCAATGGATGTTAGACAGAGATGGGTAGAGAATGACTTTTCTTGGTTTGTGAAGGGTTCAATGAATGTTAGGTTCCAAATGTCATTGGAGATGATTGTGAACACATTTTTCACTTCAAGGATTGAACATTCTAAGTATAATTATTCATCTGAGTGAATGTTCTTAGACTATAAATACTTTTTATTATAGGCGGTATGTGATACAGATTCAGGTAAGAACATTGAATCTCAGAAGAGAAATGTTAAGAGACACTTATCTGTTTGGCAGTCCTGCATTGTTAGTCGCCACAGTATCACTCCCTGATCATTCTGTGCATTAGTGTCTCTTGCAGCAGCAAAGGGAACTAGAAAATATCAGCATCCCCTGCTTACCTTTAGCAGCCCGAGATGTATCTTCTCAGCATCCCCAGCACATATTTTTAGGCTATGCACAGGAGAAGGGAATTTTAGGAGCAGATTAGTCTCTGGCTGCATTTTGTCCAACCATTGGCTAATAGGACAATAAAGCCTCTTTGTTCCCAGTCACTGGTTGCCTGTTCTAGTGTTAGGTATGGCTGTCCTGCTGTTGGTGTGTTTATTCATTAGATTTAATGTTGCTGACTTTGTCTTGTCTGTTTCTGACCCTGTGATTGTATGCTGCCTGGACCCACCTTGGGCCTGTGACCCAGACTCTGCATTGTTTTTACCTTTGGTAACCTTGTCTGGTGGACTAAATACCCATGTATGACCTCTGGCTCAGTATTCTGGATTTGCCTCTGCTTAAATTCTGCATTATCTGTGGGCTCCTGATTCTCAGCCCGTCCCCAGATGCCATCCTGGCAGGCAACCATGTGCTAGGAAGGTGCAACTAGTCTACCAAGGCGGCGCGGGGACATGCTATAGGTAAAGACTGCAACGTTAGATTGAAAGACTGGCATCTGGTGGGCACTGGAGCCAGATCAGGACCTTACAAAGTAAATTGTTTAAAAATTCTATTCTTCTATTTTCAAATTATTAACTTAGCAGAAATGATGAACAGCGTAAGATCAACCAGAACAGGAGAATCAAACCCCAACTTCAACCCAAATATCAGGTAGACAGTTATGATTGGAGGTCTGAATATTCTTTATAATACGATCATATGCTCCTGGATATAGGCACTTTTTTGACCCCCCCCCCACAGCCATTTGCTGAAGCACCATCTGACTTTAGTTTGTATATGGCTACAGCAGAGAACTTACAGACTCCCAGAAGTCTGGCAGTTCCAGACACCAGAAAGCAAAACAAACACGCTGTACTTTCCCTCGATAAGCATGAAAGGGGATTAAGGGTGACAGAGCTGTCTGTTCATATCTGGAGCTTGGCTTGGGGATATAAAGACACTTGTTTGAATTCACACAAGAGAAAAAAAAAAGAAAAAAGCACGCTTGGCTCCACTTATTCTACTTTTCACTCGAATAAGCTTTGGCGAATCCGGTACAGTAATGCCTCCAGAAAACAGAGGAGTTTTTTTTTTTTTTTGTGTTGTTTTTTCAAGTTAAATCTAGGGTAATCATATCCATCCTCACTTTAAGGTGAATAACCTACTGTGAAAAGTTGCAAAAACATGAAGTAAGTACTATGTTAGAGCAGAAGGTCACATTCTGAGCAGAGAAACTAAAAATACAATGCAAGACCAAATGATTTACAAAGCAGTCAGCCAATACAGCCAACATCCAAGCTGTATTTATACGGATACACTATAGTTATCACAAGAGTTTGCTTGTCCTTTGACAAAAGGGACTTGTGGGTAAGAAGGGCATTACCCAATCTATACATTTAGGTCCATTTACACCATTGCATTGCTTTATCCCACACATTAATTCATTTCAATAGGCTGCCCAACACACTCAAAGTGTGGGTCGCAAATGTGGCATTGTGCTATAACAGCATGGCATATAACATACTATAAGGCCCACTGCTGTTTAATTAAAAAATAAAATGGCATTGGACAAATGTATGCAACTCACATTGCACACAATGGTCCTGATCTATTAAAGCTCTTTGGAGATTGGAAAACTGGAAAAGATAGATTATGATATGGGTGATCCACCAGACCTGAAATGGATTTAATGGAATCATGTTTTATTATTTGGCGAATAACATAAAACTATGTTCAAATACCTTAAAAGTTAGGTGTAGATTAAACCAGGAGAGGGGGGGCTCTTTTTAGGCAAGTGGCATCACACTTATAAAAGAATCATTCAACATGAATATCGGCTAGACATACGTCAACTAGAGCATGAAACGTAAGTGACAGAGTTGTTGCAATCTGCACAACAACAGTCAGTAGAAAGTAAGTAAGTAAGTCTTAGTCCTGATGCCTTTCACTGTATGGTTTCTTTAGGAGACAAAAGGATGAATGATGTGTCCAAAGGAATCAAGGCTAGATCAGTTACTTGGCGGGGAGAGTGGAGTATACCAAAGGTAGATTTAATTCTAGTGCGCGTGCATTATTATCCAGAAGTTTACAAAACAATTCTCCAATGGGGGCAGGTAAAGCAGGATGCTCTCAGGTATGAGCACTGCAATGGTGTAAATGGACCCTAATGCAGAGATTTAGAGGAAAGTCCACCCAGACTGTGTAGATTGGTGGAGTAGATCAGATCTGTGTGGTCAATCCGAGCGGCAGAGGATTTGGCTGTTTTCAATCCTGGACCAGATCTATTTCAAGTTTGCTGGAGCACCCAGGTTTTCCCATGATAGTCCCATGATAGCCTATCTTATCCAGTCTTGGAGAGCTTTAATAAATCCATCATATCCCAAATCTCAAAAGAATACATTTCAGCACAATTTAGAAACCTCATTAGATCTGGGATCCTCAGTGTTCCCAGGTTCTTGCTGGAAGGATCATGTCACCACTCTTGCTTAGGTCCTATAGAAATTAGATGGACAAATAATAGGTATATTTTCTCTAAGGATCATATTGATCTATGGTAACTGTTCTCTTTGGCAATTGAATTTTTTTAGCATGGTGAAGAGGGATGGAAAGCTTTGATAAATCAGGTCCATTGTGGTAACATGTACATTATCACAACGCAATAGTTTAAAAGGGTTGTTATTATATGTGTTTGGGCTTTTAGGTTCCACTTTCTCTAGAAACTAACAAGTATATCACTTTCTTTTTGTAATAATTTAGCATTTAACCCTAGGTCCCTTAGGCAAGTAGCAGCAATTGAATGGTTTTGAATTGAATGTGAAGAATACTGTTGAATAAATGTAGCAGAATTAAACTTGCATGAACCAGATAGCTCGGAGGTACCAATCCTCCAACACACCTTTTATCCCTAAACATTTCCCCCACCAATAATAACAACACTCAAGTCATGGTCCAATGGCCGTATTGGCCACTTTATTGTTGAAAAACAGTTTCCCTAAAATATAATGAACATATACAGTATATCACACCTATGATGGATCTCCCCAGTTCCTGACACAGATCACCAAATATGCCCTTGAAGACCTAAAACTGCCTTTCCCAAACCTTTTCAACATCACATTCCAGCCTAACTTAAGCCCACAAGAAAGGTAGGGTGGGAAACTCGCTCCATATGACCAAATGACCCCCCACCCCATCTTGTCAGCAGCACCTTAACCTTTTTCATCTCCACCCTTCACCTTATCCACCTTTTACCCGTTTAACCTTTCTCCTTGCTCCATCTGTTAACCCTTTGCCTTCCAGCTTCACCTAGCATCTGATCATGCTGGCCTTCCTCTTTAGTCTCTCTTTTCATTTGCTCCATGTCCTCCTTTTAGTGTAAATAAGCAGTGGGGGATGTGCCTAGATTTGGTTTCTAGCTGGGTGGAGCTCCTGTCATTGTGTTAGATAGGGTTAGCAAGCAATGGATGGGTCATTGTGGTATCTCATTATTGGACATCTCTGGGTTCTGCCTAGGTATCAGGGGACCCTCCTAATAAAAGGAATTAAAATATCTCCACAACACTGGGGTTATTTGTAGGGAAGAGGAACCCTCCCTTAAAGATGGCCCTTGCCACCATTGGAAACATGCAGGGATTTGGCAAAGGGAAGGGGGGTTTATTTTGCTACCTTCCTTCTTTGGCAATATATAGATAGGAGAGGGGGCATGCATTCTCATTGTGGCCATTTTTTACCCCTGCTTATTAAAGAGTCTGGTTTTAGTAATAGCCACTCCCCCACACCCCGAAAAAAGGACTACTACTCTAGTCAATCAAGTCAATAATGATACAGATGTAGTATTTATGTTTGTAAAAGTATTGTTGCTCAGTCAGAATCAACTCTAAATGGAACTATACAAACACCACTAGTTAACATCAACACCTGACATGCCACTGTTTTATTCGCAGAACCCTGACCAAAAATCTCTGTCACAGCACTGTAATTGTGCCAAATCAAATGCTGTTGGTATTTTAAGCGGGGAAAGGGTTGAAGGCTAGTGGGGGGATACACATCAGTAGCAGAAAGGTACAAGCCCCGGATTTTGCACCAGTTATTTCAGGTGGTTGCAGGTTAATGCTGTTGGATGTGTTGTGAATCTATCAATACACTGAACATTAAAAGCCAGAAGGTCCCCCTACCCCCCACTCCAAAAGCCTGAATATATAATCTAATGATTATACAATTGGCACCATATGCCAAGCAGTTTTGGCAAAACTTTATTTATAAAATCCAATTGTGAAACTAATATTTCCTGAACATTTTATTCATTAAACCCTAAGGAAGGTTTAAATTAAGATAAGGTAAACAAGACAAACATGAGAGACAGAAAATTAGGATGGGACCATAAATAATAGTTTCTGGTTGCTATGCTCTCATGTAATCTTTGGAGACCACAAACTGCTGCATTCAACACTTGCATAAATTTAAGTAAGCCCTATCCATGTTACATACCATTCAAGACATACAATTATGGAAAGGGAAATGGAAATCTCTGATGCCCTATTTGTGGTCTGAGTCTTAGTTATCAGACATCTGCTCTCTACACTGTAGCTGAACATATGAAGGAACCGCTTGCATTTAGCAGTATGTGATCTATATTAAGTATACAGGAGCATCGCAGGATAGAAATCATTTATAGATCCTGGTAGCACTAAATCAAAAGATGTATGCATAGCAGATGTCTTCCTTGTGCTTATTCTTCGTCCAGATGCAGATATACTGAATGCAAACACTGGCCTTTGCCCGCCATGACAGCTCCGGAATCCCAGGGAAAGAAAAGGCACGAGTAATAAGTCATATTTGTAAAGTTGTTTGCTATTCCTTAATATATTCACTGTTTTAAAGTTTTATAAGTGTGGTTGTCTTGTAAAATTTATACATTTAGGGTATAAAGTCCACCAAGTCAAATGTCAATGTCATGTTTTTCTATACAAGACAATCTCTTTCATATATGAAATCCAAGCACTATTTTAAAGTTTTAAAACACAAGGAGAATTACTTTTCCAATGATTAATTCAGATAAAAGATCAATAGACAGAATCTTGTACTGTGTAAAAAGTAATTACACCCTTTGTCCCATAAACTGGTATCATCCCCTAGAGCAGAAGTTAGGCCAAGTCTACACAGAATGGTTTCCCTAGTGTTGCAATTACCATGTTTAAAATTCCCAAGTAAATGTTCTATCTAGCAGAAGTTATTACAAGACGTGTGGTGTTATATTTATTAAGCACACCGGGGTGGACAGAAAAATGTGTGGTACTGTGAGTCAACAGGCAGGAGAATAGTCAAGAAGGCTGAGGTCAAGGCAGGCAGCAACTAAGAGAGATCAGGAACAAAGCAAGGGGTCAAAAAACAGAAATCCAGAAAAAAGAAATCGGTGTTACAGGGGTCATCAAGGACACAGGGGAACACAGGGGACACAGGCAGAGAAAGGAGGCACGGGTAACGCAGGGGTCACCAAAGATCAAGGGAAGACTGGAACAGAACAAGGGAAAACACAAGGAAAAAACAGACGGAGCAACAAGGGGTTAGCACAGGAGCTAGACTGGGAAACACTTGATTAAGCAACATGGGGAATAGGAATTGCTCAGAAGACTTAAATGGCACGACAGACATCTGAAGACATGTTGCACGAGCCCTGAGCACTGTCTCTGAGCCAAGGGCTATCAAGAGGCCATCTCCCTATTGGCCGGCGGGAGGGGTGATGCTAAATAAACTTGGAAGAGTAGGTGCACCCAGAGTCAGAACTACCCGCATGCGAAAGGCACAAGGGCTTTAGCAATGAGGAGGTAAGTGTGATGTATCATAGCAGGCTCTGCCCTCCCATTCTTTTCTACTGTGGTACTAAAGACAGAACGGAGAGGCTTTCCCATTTTTTTTTTCAAATAAAGTTTAAAAGAAAAAAGAAGAAGAATTTTTTTTCTTTCTATAAAAGGGTTATGTACCCTTTTATATAAAGTAAAAATTTTAATGATAGGTCTGACCACATGTCCAACCCACAGATCTTATCAGAACCCATTGAAGTCATTGTCCTCTTCAGTTGGCTAGGCTAGTATTTTGTCCTTGATTTATTGGCATCTATAGAGATACCGTTAACCCACCCTGCAAATTATTAGCCTAGCCAATGACTTATCAGCGTTATTTAAATTTCTGTATACGAGAAAGCCTTGGCAACGCTTCTGGAGATATTACTCTTGGAGCCAAAATATAAAATGTATAGAGGTCACAGTGATCTTTCATGTTTTATTACAGCGTGACTTCTTTAGACTGAGGAGCCCTGAGGAGCTCACACTTGCCCATAAATGCTCAAATGTCAGAACTGTCAGTCTTTGCTTGCTTGTGATTGTACTTTACTTTTCAATTCAGGAGTGCACAACTGAAAACCTTTACACAAAGTCCTGAATCTCACCTCACCTGGGTAGCTATCAGTGGATTTATTCTGCCATCTGTGCAGAACATAACAGCTGTCTCTCTCCTATTCAATCTGCTTCACATTTGTTTCTAGAGAGCTTTTGAATGTTTTAATAATTCATGTTATACATTTGGGGGATATTTAAATATATTTGTATATTTACAGCTATAGAACCCCACTGGAAACTGGTAATTTAGCTTTAGTTGGTCAGTGATTGGGGAACTAGAGGCAGGTGGTGCACAGGGGCATCTCGTATTTTAGGCAGCCACCTTAAACCCTGCGATTGCTAGGGCCCCTTGCCATGAACAGCACAGCTTTTTCTGCCCTAATCCAAACCCCCTATGCCATAATGTCATCTGCTTTTTGGGTGACATGTAAAAACTCTAAAAATGGCACCTGAAGGCATCTGACCTAATGCCTTAAAGTCCCCCCTAATCAATAAAAAGCATGTTGCCAACCCAGTCAAAGCTCAATGATGGATTAGGTCATTATAAGGGTGGGGCTGGGATGTGGGACTGGTGGTTATGGAGTATGGCATGGGGTTTTTATGTTGTGGACCTAGGGGTTAAAGATTATGGCATGGGAGTCTAACGGCTGGAATGTGGACCTGGGAGTTTGGGATCATGGCATGGGAGTCTAATGGCTGGAATGTAGACCTAGTGGTTATAGATTATGACATGGAGTCTAATGGCTGGAACGTGGACCTGAGAGTTGGGGATCATAGCATGGGATCCCATGGCTGAAATGTTTACCTGGTGGTTATGGATTTTGGCACGGCGGTCTAATGGCTGAAATGTGGACCTGGGAATTATGGATCATGCAATTTGGGTCTAGTGGCTATCTTAATATTTAATATAAATCTTAATATAAAAATCTTAATATTTTCACAATGACATGCATCAATCAAGCAGCATATCCAGTACCTTGGAAACATAAAAGTTGCTTTAATGTCAAACATGCAATTGGATGTAATTTGCTTTTTAATCTAAACATTTAAAGAAAAAGATGTAGCTGTGAGTAAGTGCAGGTGTTAGCAAGTAGTTTATACATACATAGACGCACAGCATTTTTCATAAATTATACTGTGATTAGCAGTCCTACTATTAGGCGTTAGAATGATGGTTAATGTTCTTTGTAATTAATATACCTGGGTATAGTCTAAACTGCTCTTTCTGTGTTTCTGTTGTTTTCTGAGAACAAGGAAAATTAATTTCCAGCAACATCTCGACTGGTATGAGCCATATTTGCAGCAGCTCAACCCTGCCCAAAAATGAACAGTTTGGATGTTAAGTATTCACAGTGGTAACCTTGCAATGCAATTATAAAGCTTTGTGCTTGGGTATGGCCTATTTTCACCTTTCATGTATAAAGGATGAATGACACTTGTGAATTTGTTTACCAGAATAAAATACCAGTGATAAATAACTAGCTATACTGTATGATCAAATATGTATAAGTTCTATTGGTTCAGCAACCTGGCCCGTCAATTTTATTTTTTTTTATTTTTTGTTTATTTGCAATAGAAATGCATTAATATAAATAAAAAATACATTGAAATAGGTTTCTAATTGAACTGTGCAAATGTTGGTATTGAAATACTTAATACATTTTATTGGGAAAATTCATGTTTTTATTGTAGTGTTTTGCTTAGTGTTTTAGATTTGGTATGTGCAGAACATGAAGAACTCACTGTTCTACTTGGCTGAAAAACAGTTTAGAGTACAATTATACAGCTGTCAACATACAGTATAATTAGAATACAATATGTGTTTTTAAATGAAAAAAATGAAACTGAAAATGTATTTTGATCACTCTTCTTTAATGCATATCATGGGAGGGATTTACTACTAAAGTGCCTTCCACCTACACATAAGTATACTAATACACCAATACCTGGAGAGAGAACACGGAGCCTGAAATGTATTTTATTGATTCTGTTATTGCTGTAATAATTCCCTTCTATCCCCCCATGTCACATCTGTGCAGGTATGTAAATCAATAATTCATATTTGTAAGGTGAAGTAAAGGCTGGGCAACCAATAGCTTCCCATGTGATAATAAATGACAGTAGGTGGCTATTTACAATAGAAGATATCCCTATATCTCCTTGACTTGGATAGTCAGATGGAGCCCAGATTGCTAACAATGTCAAACCCCCACAACCACCTTTACGCTATAACTTGATAATGAAAAAGGCTAATGACTCTGTGGGATTTAATTGCCGTGTCTCCATACAACACCTTTCATTGCTAGACCCCCAGCCCCAACACAACCTAAGAATGGCTATAAAACAAAAACAGTTTATTCTACTAAATCCATAGTAGGTCATTCCCACTACATGACAAAGAAAGTATGCCATACCTCAGATGGGTCCTTATCAACTTCATAGAGGGACAATATACCATAGATGGGGTCCCTAATAACTTCAAAGAAGGATTGCCTACTTAAGATGAGATCAATATCAACTTCAAAGAGGGACACCATGCCCCCAATGTGGTCCATACCAACTTCAAAGAAGGTTGACAAATTCAGATGGGGTTCCTACCAACTTCAAGAAAGACAACATATCTCAGATTGGGTCCCCACCCAATTCAAAGGAAATTCCATACATAGATGTATTCCAAACCAAATTCAAAGAGGATGCCATACTCAGATGTGGTCCCTACCAACTTTAATAGGGGATGCCATATTTGGATGTATTTCCTACCAACTTCAAAATAAGAACACCATACCTTAGATGTTGTCCTTACCAACTTCAAAGAAGAATGCCATACTCTGATGGGGTTACTACCATCTTTAAACAGAGGACGCCATACATCCAATTTGATCCTTACCAACTTCAATATTCTTACATACTTTATTTGTGGTCCCAATTTTAGAGAGAAACATCATACTTCAGATGGAGTCCCTATCAACTTCAGAAGGATGCAATACTCAGATGCAGTGCCTAGCAAATTCAAAGAATCAAAGAATCTTTGTCCAAGGTGACCGTCTTCAGGGAACTTGGATCCCACACAATGCTGGTATGCTTATTCAATAGCCTGCTGTCTCTAACTGAAGATGCCTTCCAATTTTATTTCAGGTTCTTTTTGTTCTGGTAGCTGAAAGCAAGCAAGAACAAGTAAAATCTTACTGATGCTGACCATTACTGATGCCTTGTGGCTTGGTGGTCTCACAGATGAAGAGCTGAATGATAATTTATCAATTTCTGCATTATATTAAACTGCATTACAACAAAAATAAAATTCATAGAACAATAACTGAACACAAAGACATTTCACCTGTGATTAGCTGCAGTAGGCAGAATGGTTATAATACAGTTCTGGAATGTCTCCACATTTGGGAGGCACAATGTAATCACAAATGTAAGAACTGTTGTTTTGAACATTATAAAAGAGAAGTCAGAGGTGTACTGAGTGGCCTCCCAGATGGATGAGAGGTGATGCCATAATTAACGTTCATTGAAACTCAACGGCCTGTGGTGGAAGACATGGCAGCACGTCTTGCTGGGTACTGGACTGGAAAAATACAGAAAATGATATTTAACTTTTTTTTTTTTTGTATGGGTATGGGATTGTTCACCGATATATTAGAAGGCTCAAATGGATTCTATGTAGATTATTACATATTTTATTGAAACGTTGATGGGAATTCACCCATTGTTTGCTAATTTTTGTTTTGTAAATCTAATCTAATCTAATAATTGCTTTTTCTCATCAAAATGTAATGAATGTATGCACCTGTATTCTGGGAAACCCCTTGTTAAGCAGCCCCCAATTATGAATGACATGGGAGCTAGTATCAAAATAGCATTAGAACTAAAAATGTCAGTTATTCCTCCATTCAGCACCACGGAGAGCTGCTGGAAGAGTATTTACTGTCAAGATTTTAAATATTCCTTATATTCTTCAGAAACTGTTAAACTGCTTGAATTTTCATGCATAACCATTTCTAAGCTTTTTAGAGAATGGTTATAGCAAATGAAAATATCAAGTGAGCAGCACATCTGAGGTGATGTCAAGGAGAATGACCAGACGGGTACAAGCTGATAGAAAGGCTACAGTAACTCAAATACCCACTGGTTACACCCGAGGTCTGCAGAAGATCGACTCTGAATGCACAATACATCCAACTTTGCAGCAGATGGGCTACAGCGGCAGGAGACCACACCGAGACATTTGATGCTGCCATTCACAGAACCTCACCTTAATTTGACTAAGGAAGTCCTATCTATCCTGTCTTGTATCAACAGTTCAGGCTTGTGGTATAGCAGACGTTTTATTGGACCCCTTGGCAGCCTACTCTAGTATTGTTGTTGACCAATTCCATCCCTTTATGACCACAGTGTCCCCATCTTCTGATGGCTAATTTCAGCAAGATAACACACCGTGTCACAAAATCTCACATCATCTCAAACTGGTTTATGGAACATGACAAAAAGTTGTATGTAGCCAATGGCCACTGCGATCACCAGATCTTAATTCAATAAAGCTTCTTTGGCATGTGAAGGAATGTGAATTTATTATCATGGATGTGCAGCAAACACATTTGCAGAAACTGTATGATGTTTTAATGTTGATATAGACTAAAATCTCTTAGGAATGTTTCCAGCACCTTGCTGAATCGATGTCACAAAGAATACCAGCATTTTCATAATATAAAAAAGGGAGTGCCAGTATATGTTCTACAATTCAATTTCCGCAGATACATTTATTCACCCTTTTTTGACTTTTTCTGAGTCACTCTAAGTTTAGCTCTTTTAAAATAATATTTTAATAATGTTCATTTGTGCAAGTTGATACAAAATTACTTGTATTAAGTATAATTTGCCGCTAATATCCTTCATTAGCTGAACAAAAAATCAATTCAAGCAAAATAAAACCCTTTGAACTGTATGAACTCTAAACGTAAACATTTTGTCTTCAAAAAGAAAAACGGCAGACGAGTATAAGAAACTGGTTTTCATTAAAAATTACCAAACTTAAAAATATCTAATCCTGGGAACAAAAATGATATATGTAGCAGGTTATTGATTCTTAGATGCACTTGCGTGCCTCCAATCAGCTGTGACCACAGGTTCCCACGGTCATGGGGCTGTACTTATGTTAAGTGGCTGTACTTATGATAAGTACAGCCCGGTGACCGTGGGAACTGAACTCAACTCAACTCAGATGAACTGAACAATGGAGTTTCTCCATTGAAAGTTCATCTGAGCTCAGTTCCCACTGTCACCGGGGTGTACTTATTATTGATAAGTACAGACTGGGGAGTGTGGGAACCTGCGGTCACAGCTGATTGGAGGCATGCGAGTGCCTCTAATCAGCTGTGACTGCAGGCGAACTCCAGATGAACTCTCAATGGAGTTTCCATTGAGAGCTCATCTTGAGTTTGCTTGTTTACTGGTGTGTTTGGAGTCGTTTTCTTGTTAAAACCCCTATTTGAAAGGCATTTCCTCTTCAACATAAGGCAACATGACCTCTTTTGATTAATTCACATTTATACATGATCTCTGGTATGCGATAAATATGCCCAGAACTCTAGTATGGGATACATCCCTATATCACGATGCTTGCACCACCATGCTTCACAGTCTTCACAGTTTTCTGTGGCTTAAATTTAGTTTTGGGTGCTGCGCCCCTAGACCCAAAAAGAACAATCTTGCTTTCATCAGTCCGCAAAATATTGTGTCATTTCTCTGATTTATCCACTACTAAAATAAATATTTTGGCTGGACATATACAATAAATGTATTTCTTGCATATATGTTATGGCACTGGGATTCCTTGCAACCAAAATCCATCCATACATTTCAGAGGGAACCCAGTAATAATGCAGGAATACAATCAATTGGTTGCTTTAGACTTTATTATCGTCAACATTGGCTACAGTGCAATGTTCATTGGCTTGCAATTGATTCAGAAAGTTTGTTGGAGATTATGAATTGCACTTTTCTGGCTATATTTTAGCCCTGATTTACAGACTAACCTAAATGCTTGTGTTGCATGCTGACATTGCACTGTCAGACAAATTGTTGATGTTTAGAAGCTTTGCAATTATCTTGAAAAGTTGAATGTATGTTAACAAAATTTTGATGATTGAGCATATTTTTGAGAACATTTAATGAAAATACATTTATCAGTCCTACTAATCCTTATCAAATACAATGAGAAAACAGAAAGCAAAAACACACAGATTACAGGATCAAGACTAGTGATTTCCACATACATCCAAGAGATATGTTAAAAATAAAGTGATGGAAAACAGAAAGGTCAGAAGATCAATGGAAAAAATAGAATGACCAATGATGGATGGGACTTTGGTGTATCAGCATACAAAAACAAACAAAAAAAAAAGACGATCAGAGGTGTATTACCCTACTTTTTATGGATAGTGCTTATCGTGCTTTGTCGTATTGCCGGAAAATGTGTTCCATTACTACCATACATAGATATAATTTGAACTTTAGTCCTCTCTTCTCCAGAGTGTACATATTACACATTAAGTTCTCTCTGTGGGCTCAGCGCAACCATCAATGTATTCATAAACCAGAATTGTCCCTGTACTCCATTCATCCTTTTTATTAAGATGACTATACATCATTATTAATAATTTGTATTTATATATCGCTGGCATATTACACAGAGTTTACAAAGTCCTTGCCACTAACAGTGCCTCAAAGGGGCTCACAATCTAATGTCCTAACCATTGTCATATAATTTTAGGGCAGTCTAAGGCCAGTTTTGAGGGAAAGCCAATTAAACTAACTGCATGTTTTTGGAATGTGGGAGAAAACTGGAGTACCCACAGGAAATCCATGCAAACACAGGGAGAACATACCAACTCCTTACAGACAGTGCCCTAGCCCAGATTCGAACTTTACGTTTATCTGCCTTTCCTGCTGGTGGCACTGAATACCTGATTACAAAGATCTCCCACTGACCACCAGCAGATGGCCACATTCAGAAATAACTTGTTACGCAAATTGCTGGGAGATCCCTATTTAGGATTTTGCCCTTCCTTGAATCCTCGCCATATCCGCATTTTTATTTGGCCTGCTACCTGTTGTGTTTTCTGGCCTTGATCCTGTTTCTTGTCCTAGGACCTTTTGATCCTGACCTGACCTGAGCTTGTTGGTACCTTTGTTTCATATGAGTTTGTTATTTAGTTGTTTTTGGCAGTGTTTGCTATTTTTGAATTGTTACAGTTTTGTTCACATTGTATATTCATATTGGCACCATTCTTAAAATAAACTTTATTTCACCCATCAGTGACCTTGCATCAGTTACTGCCATTAGTGATCACCTGCCGCACTACTTGTGCAGTCCGTAACATCAAACCTGGAACCTAGACGTGCAAAGACAAGATTGCAAGACAATGAGCCAACCATGCTGCTCGTAGAATCACCCCACCTGGCCCTACTGAAGTTTTCTGGGCCACCTGTGCACTTCATTTTTGGAAGCAACTTTCCTTGCCTTCCCTAATGACCAAAACTAATAATTCACCATCAGAATTCATTCTCAGGATAGAGGCATAGCCCATTTAGTGGTAGCACGTGTTATTGCTGGATTCCACCACCTACATGGACCTTTTATCTTCTGATGAGGTCTCCAAGAACATGCACACTTGTTCTGGCTCTTACATGGGTGCCCACTAAATTAGGAAGGACTAAATATTTCTGTCAGGTAAAAACATTGAGCAAAAATAAAAGGCTCATTGGGATGTTTCCAGTAGATCGAAGCACCGTATCATACAGCTGCACCTCCAGTCAAAGTGGGTCCGGAGCCGAAAAGGAATGATAAAGCAAGATAGGCAGAGGGGCTACACAACTGAGTGCAACGGAGAACCAGATGATTAAGGGTTGATGTAGAGTGATGGGAGCTGATGTTGTTAATTGATGTTAAGATGTTGTTGAGTTTTTCTACAAATGTATAATGTTGTTTTATATGCAATTATTAATCTTTCATAATAATAAATGGCAGTCTTAGCCAAATTTGTTCCAAAAAGTCTTATGTTTTTGTTGAATTTGGGAGAAGGGAGTTTTAAGGTTAGTAGCACCGTAACATACAGCTGCCCACACATTCCCTACTTCAAACTACAAACTGGCCAAAAGAACAAGACTGCAAAATCCTCCTATAACTTAGAATTATTCCAATTATTCAAAATAAACTTTACTCCTCTCCTGCACCCTTTTAGACATCCTTTCTCCATTTTCCGCCGCATTTCTGTATTAGTCCATTTAACATTGGTATTAAAGTAAAAAAATACAAATGAAAAAGCATTATATCCTTACGAATGGCAAGATTCTATCTGCCTGTTTTCATTTGTATAAAGTCGGAAAAGTTGTGTAGTAGAGATTTACTGCAATGTGTTTTTAATTGAATATCTGTAAGTTAAAAGGACCAGCGCTTTACGCAGAAGCTAAAAACATGAATTAAAAGCCTCTCACACAGTTCTCATGCACCAACCTGTGGCGTGACTTATCCTAAAAGCCTCTTCCAGTGGCTGTATAAAGTACATGCCATTTAATTTCAGTGCCACTTCAGCGGCCTTAATGCAGTATATTTTTTTAAGACCTATAGGTCAGAAAACACGCTTAGCTTTACTGCTAACAAGCTTTTAACTTCCTGCTTAAAAGCAGTAGTTTGATTGCGTAGAATAAATAAACTGAAGTACTAAATAAGTACAGTTGAGCATCATATAGTTACAGAGTGCAAAACATACAAGTTTATGAAGCTCAGATTGATAGAAACTTAAATGGTTTGGCCAAGAAAAAGACAAACTCAACGTCTGTGGAAAGATCAATAGATGGTTACTGTGGGTTCGTACATGGATGGCACAATGATGAGTTACAGCCATTTGGATAGACAGCTTGGGTTTATTTTAATAGAAAGAAAAAAGGGATAAATGGTTTGTATGCATTAAATATACATCTTTAATCAATTATATAAAAGTATGTATCTGATGGGAAAAGAAGAGTCGTTATTGGAGGGTCAGCTGTTGGAAAGTGAGCTTCCTACCAACCCACCTTATTTCTTTTGGGGTTAAAAGGTTGTGTTGGTAGCCCAAGGGCAGGATTTTGGGTGGTTGAGGTCCTGGAAGGCAGTGGTCTTGGTGGTGCTGTATTGTGTCAGGGGATTCATCTTAGTTATGGAGTCACAGTGTTAATGGTGTTACCAGCTGGTTAGGTCGGAGGTGAGTCAGATAATTGATCTCGGGACCTGAAGTAGGGTAGTGCAGCTAGGGGCAAAAAATATCAATCCTCAAGTGACTCAGGTGGTCTCAGGTTTTTGCTGGGGGAGCCTTCCAGGATCTGCAGCCAAAAGGTTATTAGCAATAGTACTTCTGGTGAATTGATGTTAAGATATTGTTGAGTTTTTCTACAAGTGGTTTATGTATAATGTTGTTTTATATGCTAATGTTAATCTTTCATAATAAAAAATTGCTGTCTCAGCCAAATTTGCTGCAAAAAGTCTTATGTTTTTGTTGTATTTGGGTAAAGAGAGTTTTAAGGTTGGTGAGGGGAGTTGTTATGGATGGGGATCTCTGGGGGGACCTAGTCATGTGGTACACCTCCTCCAATGCAACACATGTAACCAGGAATTGTATATTAGAGAAACAGGACAGACCTATGAAAGCTTGTCCTAAAATTAAATCATAAATAAATAAATAAAATCACAAAAAATATCAAGTCTGGTGATGTGCAGAGAAATAAACAGAGTTCTCATTTTCAATAGTTTGGACAATGCTATATGACACTCCCTACTTCCTATAAAAGAATGAACATCGGCAATGTAACCAATCACATGATATAGAAGGTTTATATGATGTAGCATAATGGAAAGGTGAAAAATACTCCCCCCCTGCCGCTCTCTCCGCTCCTCCAATGACCTACTAATGACTTCCTCACTCATACCCATACAAGACTTCTCTAGAGCTGCCCCAACTCTCTGGAATGGTCTTCCTCATCCTATTCGGCTTGCTCCTACTTTCTGCTCATTTAAAAGAGCGCTCAAAACCCATTTTTTCAAACTTGCCTACCCGTCTTCTTCTGTCAATTGAAACCATCACTACTTCCCACACTACATATCTCCCATCCTACTGTGTGTGGAATTCCCCCACCTACTAGATTGTAAGCTCTTCGGGGCAGGGTTCTCTCCTCCTGTATCACTGTCTGTATTAGTCTGTCATTTGCAATCCCTATTTAATGTACAGCACTGCGTAAAATGTTGGCGCTATATAAATCCTGTTTATTAATAATAATAATAATATTAATAATAATATTATTAATGAGCAATTACCTTTACCTATCAGCAGGTGGTCTGCAAGACAGGCACCACCCGATTAATGGGATACTAAAAGAGGAGATAACATCTTTATTTTCTTCTGGTTTTATTAGGACTTTAGTAATCAGAAAGCACAATCATCATTGTGTACGAAAAGTATCTTCCTATTTATCTCTCTACCCATAATTCTGTCGACTGTTGATTAAAGTGTAATTATGTTTCTTAAAGGCTTTAAGAACAATTTCTTTATATCCCTTTTTTTAGAAATAATATCAGAAGGAGCTAAAGCCAGTGGTACCTCAGTGTCACGTAGCAGGCGTCATTTTTTAATTGCTTTTGTTCCTCTTTGTTTGTAAGTAGCTTTTATGATCTTTTTTTTTTTAACAAACAGAACATACTTCATGAGTCAAGTGCATTCTTGTTTGCTTGTTTTATGGGTTACCTTTTGTTCTGCATGATGGTCAATCCCTGTCATCAAGTAAGCCCTTCCTCTAGCAGTTGTCTCTGTCATGTACGGAGAGACAGGACCACTAGGGGGCGTATGGAGGTGGTGCGAGTGCTAAGAAGGGCCAAGGTGCAGAGTCTAAGCCATAACCAGGTCTTCTCCAGAACCTCTGATGGTGAGGATGTTGGTCTGCTGGTTACGGCCAGGTAGCGGTCCTTGGGCACAGCAAGGTGGGCAAGCACGGTACCAAATCACCAGGCAGGAGGATAGTCAAGGAAAGCCAGGGTCGAGACAGGCACCAAGCAAGGGAGGTCATGTCACATGCCAGGGGTCAATAGCCAGGGATCCAGGGGCCACTGCAGGCACAGGGAACACTGGAGACACTGGAATAGCAGGAGGCACAGGAGAAGCAGGGATAACCACAGGCAGACAGGAACACAGGAACAGCACAGGGAAGTTAGCTTGGAACCAACAGACTGGAAAACGAGGGGTAACATAGGAGCTGGACACAGGAAACACTGGATTAGGCAGCTGGTGTACAGAAACAAGCTCACAGAACTAGAGAGCTAGGCACTAGTAACTTGATGCACTAACACAGACTGGAGTCCGCAAGCAAGCCAAATAGCCAGGGCTGGTTAAGAGGCTACTTCCTGATTGGCCAGCGGCATGGACGGAGTCAATAAAGCCTGAAAACAGAGGCACGTCAGCATCAGAACTGCCCACATGCGCAGGAGTGAGATGCCTGTGTTTTAGTGAAGAACAGGTAAGTGTGACAGTTTCCTTCAGTCAGTGATGTAGCCTGAAGATTTTCGTGTGAATGCTAGGTGCTCCTTTGGACATTTTGATGTCTTGTAATATCTGCAAGTAAGAAATAAATTCTTCTATGATCACTAATACCAATTGTACCTTTTGCAATAAATATACCAATTGTGAGTGTCAAGGGTGAACAAATGAAGAGAGGAGAACATGAGTTGGAGCTCTTGGTCTTCCTGACCCATCTTGGGCTCTGAAGCCAGCTGGTAAAGCATATGAGGTTTTTTTACAGCTGTCATCGTAGACGTGAGCTCCATCGCCCACCTACAGTGAGTTGTGGTCACTACGAGAGACTGGGAAGATGTTCTACTAATTGAGTGTGACGAAAAAAAGCTCTCTTGAATAAACGTTGACGGCATGATAAAGGAAAAGACAGCTCTGTCACTTTCTGAAAATGACAGAATGAGAAACATTTATTGGTCCAGTGAGGACAGCTCTTTATTTATATTTTATAATTTTATAATATATTTTATAATTTATATTTTATATTTATTTTATATTTTATATTTTTACTTTATTCTCAATTCTAAGTGTAGTGTGAAAGAGTTTTGTGAAGGATTGGGTATATACGTTTTTGTTTTGTGCAGCTGTTGATTGGTTTGGTTTATTTTATGTAAGGACTTCTTTGATAAGGATTTAGGATAATAGTTCAGTTAGTTAAAAAGAAGATATTGCGGGGTACTTTTGTCAAGTTTTTTTAGGTAAGGATTACCATGACTAACATATTTCTTACAATATGGTAAATAAAACTAAGGCTCGTCATATATGGGTCATTTTTTCCAAATGATTGAGCATCTATTGGACTGAGTCAGAGCCGATGGGGATGGGGGAACTCACCTGGGTATGGTTCACTACAGATTTGATGAATTTTCAAAAACCCATGCTGTTGATTGCTTCCTGGAATTCCCATTGGATACCTTGGTACTGGATGGTTATTAAATAAACTACAATGAGCAGCTTTCCTATTGCATGATAGTTACAAGGGGTGGTCCCCCCAGGCACCATCAAACAGTGGGACATGTCAACCCTACCTGTCAATGTCTATGGATCTGTAATTGGGGCGGGGACTAGAAGTTGGAGCTAGCATGCAGTTTAAAAATACAAGTCCCTTTACTTGGACCAAAACAATGCATAGTGTGAGAGATTAACTTCAAAAGTGCCCAGATGGGTATTTAAGGCTTTAATTTCTGAGCACTTTTATTCACAAAAGACATTAACAGAAAGCAAACAGGAGATCAGAGTCATGACAGCATGACGTAAATAAAAACACAAACTTAGCTGCCTAGCTCTTGTTTTAATGGTCCCACAGATCTAAACTTTGGGAGACCTTCTGTGGTCTTCATCTGGCCTCATGCTGCAACTCCCCCAGTCTCAAGAACAGGTGTCCTTTTACTATCAGCCAGGTGTTCCAAAGCCATTCTCAATTTCTGGTATTGAAAAAGGGATAGAGTGCCTGGCCCACCGATTCCTTTCAGGACTTTCCGGACCTGGATCGCAAGTAAATCCTATGTAAAGAGCTGCAAATCTGTAGCAACACAATTGCTAAGGGCCCTATACAGGTCCTAAAATCTGTTTTCCAGGAGAAATTAGTAGATAATGCCAAATATCTCCTGAATTTGGCATCAGGCATTTAATTCTACACCAACAGGTATAAATCTTGGTACAGTTATGCACCTTGGAGACATCAAACCACACCAACCTCTTATAATTTCAGATGGTCAATTGACCAAGAAAGGAGACACTTGTCACATCAGTTGTAACCATACCATGACAACTTTTGTAATAGTAACTTTACTAGAAGTCCGCACTGCTTTTAAAGAAGTCATTTATAAAATGCGGGGTGCGTAATAATAATCATTCTTTCTTTTCTTAGGTAACATTTTAATGTTATACTTTTTAATATTCTAAATGAACTATAAAAGCCAAAATATTATTCCCTCTGTATTTTTCTTCCTTTTCAACTTTTTAAGAGGACTTTTTAACTTGTCCCAGATGTTGCCCTCCTCTCATTAGCAGTAAAATAATTAGAACATAAAGTCATAAAGAGGTAGAATGGATGTTGCACAGCTCCCCTCCAGTTCGCAGATTCATATTTCACACTTTCTAAGTACGCTATTTTCCCATTAACAGCATTTTTTAATTAAAACTGCAAAAAGCATTATGTGTTTACGGCCATAATACCCAAAAACCGGCCTGTATGTAAAATTGTCATTCAGCAAGAGCTATGCTGTGGTTTATAGGGAGTAGCAGAATCCATAGACAGCCACATTCATTAAAGAAGTCTTGATGCAAAAAAGTACTGTCCCAGGTCACAAAGCCTTTTTCATTTTGTAAGTAGGACCTCATCACACAGGCACATAACACCGATATAATTTACGAAACATATACAAATATATGAAGAAAGAGAAATATAGTAAAGAAAGCTAAAATGAAAACTGTATCCTATTGGCATCTGAATCTCTGAATCTCTTCTTTGCTGGCATATAAATCGATGACCCCATTGCAGTATTTAACCTCCATTTGTTGTAAATCCTCAATTTGTACTAAAGTAGGTGGAATGCCTCCTGGTTGCACCCT
This sequence comes from Pyxicephalus adspersus, assembly GCF_032062135.1. Lineage (NCBI taxonomy): Eukaryota > Metazoa > Chordata > Amphibia > Anura > Pyxicephalidae > Pyxicephalus > Pyxicephalus adspersus. The sequence continues at coordinate 157,293,652 of NC_092859.1, forward strand.
TTAGTTGTATCAAAGGCAATAGAATGTCAAAACATGAGCAACTGAGCTGCTGTTCTATTGTCATGAATACTATAGTGGACAGAAACGTGATTGCAAATTCGGGGGGTATTTGGCATCACGCACCTCAATTTCACCTGAAAAGGGAATTTAAGGGTTTGGATAGGGCCAAGAGTAATTTTGCCACTGCAGAAAGATGAGTGGGCCAGGCACTTTTACAACCCATAAATTGAGGATGGCTCGGGTGCACCTGGGCATGGATAATAAAAAGGAGCGGCTTTATGAAATTGGGTTGAAGTATGAGGCCAGGTGCCTCAGGTGGAGAGGTTGTGTATAGCCTATATGCTGGGAGACCCCGGGAGGTCTTTGGGACCAACAGAGAGAGCCGGGAGGCTAAATGTGTGTTTTGTTTTGTTTTTTTTTGTCATGATGTGAAGACTTTGATAACCTGCAGGGAGAAACATTGGATGTTTATTTTCTAATTATGTGAATGCAATAAATAAAAGTGGGCAGAGTGCCGTAAAATTTTAAATCCCTCTCTGTAGTGAGTGTGTTTGAAACTAATCTCTCACATTAGGATTATTTCTCTGCAATATTTTTCATTTTGCTTTGGTGTTGAGAGCAAATGTGTGACAAAATAAAAAGCCCCCCAATCTGGCCATGTGTTGTTAGGACTAGAAATTGTCTTCTAAAAATCAAAGACTTTAGTGAACCCCCCATATACTGCAGAAGCAAACTGAAGGCCATTGTCTGGACAAACTTCCAGAATTGCACATCTAGAAACAAATTAATTCCGTTTTTGAGTATTATCTTACATTTATATATTGTGGACGCAGCACTGCTGTGCTAGCACTTTATTAAGCTCATAGTCATGCCACTAAGTCTCCCTCAGAGGTGTCCACAATCTAATGTCCCTACCATAGTCATATGTTATTAACACAGTCTAAGGACAATTTTTTGGGATAAGACCAATTATTAAGTTTAAGGGGTGTGAGGAAATTTAGAAGAAAACCACTCAAACATAAGAAGAACATACAAACTTAAGGCAGATAGTGTCTTGGCCAAAATTTGAACCTGGGACCCCAGAGCTGCAAAGGCCAGAGTTCTAGCCACCATGTCCTCATTCTCGACAATAAGCTTGGGGGAACTGGATTGCAGTTTTTTAGGTATTCTGGTAGAACACTGAGAAAATGTCCTTTATGTGGCTCTCCAGACAGTTATGACTGCATGTTAGCGCAAGCCTCAGATAACCTGAAAATGTCATACAGTTCATAAAAAGTTTATTAGATCTTACTATGAGGAAAAAGCTAACTGGGATTTGTACCGGGCATGAAGAAAATTAAAAATTGTATGCTGGACCAGCAGAGCCAGAATAAGTTTCTTCACCTTTAGTAAGCCCCCCCTCAGCCTTGAGAGACTAGTTGCGTTTCCCAGAACATGGTTTCCCCCAGGACTTGGAGTGCGCAAGGGGTGGTGTCTGGGAAGGGCTGACAAATGTCCAGCAGCTCACAGATAAAGGGGTACCTGGATTCCAACTGAGACAATTGCAGAATACAGAGCAGGGGTCATACACACATAATCCGTCCACCAGACGAAGTACACAAGGACAACACACAAGCGGAGATGGGGTCACAGGCAAAAGGTCAGTCCAGGTGGCATAAAGTGTCAGGGTCAGCAACAGTAAATCAGATGAAACTCAATCCAGCACAGATTAGCCCAGCTAAACACTACAACAGGCCCTGAGCAGTGGGAGCAGAGTGACTATAAAGCACCAGCAGCCAATGGCAGCACAGGAGCAGTACGAATCAGCTCCAGAAATGCCATTCAGCTGTGCACAGTCTCAAAGTATGTGCTGGGGATGCCGAGAAGTACATTTCAGGTTGCATGGCTAAAAAGAAGCAGAAAATGCTGCTATTTCCTTGCTGCTGCACAGCACAGGATTGCTGACCCTGCAAGCATCTCCTAAAACATTGGCTTTTCCCTAAAATGGATCTTGGGTGGGGACATTAGATCGTGAGCCCCTCTTTGTGTGACATGACTATGGACTTTGTAAAGTTTTGCTTAATATGTTGGTGCTATATAAATACTGTGTAGTAATAATAATAATAATCTAATGAAACCATAGAAAATAACCAGCACTTTGTGTACAGGGAAGTGTAAAGTATACTCATCATCTTTCTTAAGGGTTGCAGTGGTTAAACCTAGACAACCAATCATTAGGTACTGGATAACCCCCCTAATTCTGGCTGTATTTTCATGCAAAAAGCGTTACATTTTTTTGCATGGAAATTTATTTTACATTGTAGACCTATAATCTTTAGGTATAAATCACTGAAATATGTCCAATATTTAACCTCCCTAGAGGTAACCCCGAGTGTGACTTGGGGTGTTAAAAGTTGCTAAAAGTGGTAACCCCGAGTCACACTTGGGGTATGTAAACCTATGGGAAGGTAAGAGTAAAAACAGCCTTCCTTCCCGCGCCGTCCAGCGCCGCAATCTCCGTCTTATTTCTTCTTCCTTCTGCCTGCTTCTGCATCCGATGAGTCACCAGGGAGTTCCCGGTGACGTCGCTGCGTGTGTACGTTGCCGGCAGGGCGGGAAATTCAAAATCTATTTGTATTGCATTCAATATTAAATAACTGTATTGAATGCAATACAATGGATTTATATGTGTAAAAGCAGTACATTGTTATCAAAAACATTTATTTTACAGTAGATATAGTAGTATGAGTATAATGTGTATTTTTTTTTTAATTTAAAAAAATTAAAAACTTTTTTTTTTTAAATATATAGATTTTTTAATTTATTCAATTTATTGTTTTTACATGATTTTGTGTTTCAAACTTTATTATGCCAGGGAGGTTTATAAGTTTATTATTAAACTTAAAATAAAAAAAAACACAAAGATCTGTTAAAAAAATAAAAAAATAGTGAAACATGTAATATAACTGTAGAGTAGCATGTATATTATAATAAAAAGATATATAATATAAAGATTTCTTTGAATTGGACTAAATACAGTTATTTTGTATAGAATCCAAAGCAAAATTGTTATGATTTCCTGCTGCTCCTCCTGCCCGCACCAACGCATGCACCGACGTCACAAGGAAACCCCGGAGAACGTATCTGCACACGCCGGGTGTAGATCGAAAAAGGAGAACGCTGCCGGAGGACCTGGACGGATGAGCAGGTAGAACGCCGAGGGTTGCAAAAGAAACAAGGTAAGTGGGGTTTTTATTGTTTTTTAGCAACCCCGAATGTGACTCAGTATTACCGCTTTTTGAATGGAAAATCAACCCCGCTTGACACAGAGCAACATGGATCCCAAGGATCACAGATCCAGCAGATGAACAAGTGGACAGAAAAGCCAGAGAAGGTAAATGTTAAAAGGTTAGAAATGGAATGACAAATGTACTGGGTTAGGCGAAAAACATGAGCAGATATTGGTGCTGGTCTGGTGTAGAGATGTTTTGTACCTTGTGTACTTCAGTACAATTTTTTACCCATATGCTAGCAGCTGAATTCAGCTTTTTTGTAAGTAAGTCTAATATTGGTAAAAAAAAACATATCCTCCAACCTATTGTCTCTAAAGAGGACTGTAAGGTCCTGGTCTAGCACCAATGCCCCCAGAAGCCTGTCCCCCAATCTAGGGAGGGAGGCTAGTTGTGGCGTCTTAGCAGACGTTTACCTCCAGGAATTCTATGAGGAATTCTGGGTAAGGACTGACAAAGGACCAGGAGCCCACAGATATTGCACTACCAAATTTCCAGCAGGGGAAAGTCCAAAATACAGAGTCAGAGGTTATACACAGGCAATCAATGCACCAGATGAAGTATCCAAGGGAAAATACAAAGGCAATGTCGGGGTCAAAGGCAAAAGCCAGTCCAGGCAGCATACAATCACAGGGTCAGGAAACGGGCAGAATCAGGAATAGTAAATCCAACCAATAACACACCAGCAGCAGATCAGCCCAGCTTAACGCTACAACAAGCAACTGGTGACTGGAAGCAGAGAGGCTTTAAGGTCCCCAAATGGCAGAGCAGGACTGAGTTCCGGAACTAATCTGCTCCTAAAATCCCTTTCCCCTACAGCCTCAGAGTATGTGCTGGGAATGCTGAGAATGGACATCTCAGGCTGCACGGCTAAAGGGAAGCAGAAGATGCCGGTATTCCTTGTTCTCTTTGCTGATGCAATTGACATAGCTGGACAGAATTTACGCCTCCTAACAGGAACATACCTTTTTTTGAATCAGCCATAAGCTATGTGAGCAATCTTGGCAGTCTTTTTAAGTTTGCTTTTTTTCTGTATCCAAGTAGAACTATCAGAGAAGACCAGGCATATTAATCTTGACAATGTGTAGTGTAGGTCTGTAATGGAGCGTTCCTTGTCTGCTCTCTGATTTACATGAGAAGCTCAAACACCTGTCACTTAAAATGACCCTATTAACACCACAATTCTGTTCTTCCATGAAAAGCACACCTTCATTCAGGCTGCCATGAATAAAACACTCGGTGTCAGACAAAGGGATGAGAAGGCATGTTGTATTAGCTGATGTCTGATAACCAGACTACGCTCTGCTCTCCTTACATGCTAATGGATTTGCTGCGTTCTTGTACTTCTTTTGCAAATGGGGTTATGTAAAAATGTTTTAGTAAATTATATGAAATGTACAAATTTCTATTTGACCAACCTAAGGAAAAGTTTGTGGTTTCATGAAACGCCCACGAGGTATGTACTCATGACTCTTCTTTAAGTTCTTTGGAATAGCAAAGCTGAACTTTCTGGCTCTTCTAGATCTTCCTGCCTACATTGTATTGTATATTATCTTTATTTATTTTCAATGGTGCTTTAGCATTTGATGAGCATTTTAAAAGGAAATTCCAATTATCAATTGAAAGAAAAAAAAAAAATATATTTTATTATTTAAAAATGTATGCTGTCTTGCTTTAGAATCTATTCTCCCATTGTGTAGGCCATCTTTAGCTCCATCAGAGTTCAACAGCAATTGTATAGCTTAATTCTGAACAATGAGATTTCCATTATCTATGAATAATAATATTTCTATAAGGCTTTGTTGAAATTGTATAGAGCTACTCCTTGAAAGGTGAAAGCCTTCCAGAGACTGATCAATCCAACTACAACCACCTGCTGAGTGTTATATATGAAGACGGTGTGAATGGGTTAGTAGTGATTCTTCTATAGAATGGACCACTTTACGGCTGCATGGGAACAACCTCAACAAACCATAAAGGGTCTCAGTTCTACATCCTGCCATACTATTACGGCTTTACTTCCTGGCAATGATGTAGGATTTCATGGGTTAGAAAAAAAGTGACCTCAACTGTCAGGGTGGTTTTACTGTTCAACTGATGTGCCAGGAATGAGGAGAACCTTAAAAAAAAAAGCCACACAGTTTGCTTTGAGAACTTATACTAACTTACTCTTTATATCTATCAGAAGTTTACAGTCCAGCACTCAGGGTCAGCAAAGTGTGGACGTGTGCAGATTTTTCTGGTCGTTTTTAGGAGGAGGCATAATGTCCCTTACTGTTGTCAGTAAAAGGAACAATGCCTCCGTTGATAGTATCAGTAGGAAGAATAGTTGTCCAATTAAAGACAAAAATGTATTACATCTGGCCCATAGAGCATACTTTGCGTATCGGTTTAGCTGGTCTATTTATGTCTATAGTCAACAGTCTATATCTGGTTATGCTGCCTCTTTTTCTCTTTGGAAAGATTCTTTTACTCCCTGTCTGCCAAATTGCCCTCTCAAAGGGACTGTACTCTCAAAGTCACATAACAGCACATACAGTGTGAAGCTACATAAAAAAGACCCTCTACCTGCTGTACTTTTTTTCTTTTTTGCTTTCTATTGGCATTAGTACATATCCTCCATGGCAGTACCCAGCTTTAATTTATGGCAGTTTGCCTTTTAGCCCTCAAAATGGCTAAGTCTGAACCAGTCGGCACATCAACTCCATTGGCTTTATTGGAAGGTCACAAACAAGATTCTCTAAACGCTGGGAGAAGCAAACCTTGGTGGATTCACCCAGTAGTAATAGTATCAATCTTTAGCTGCTGTTGTGGGGTGATAATGGGCACACCCAAAGTTTTGATGATCTTGATTTGCTGTAGCTCAGTTGCTTCCACATAAGGTCTCTCCCTCATTTTTGTACAGTATCTGCCCTCCGTACTTCCCAAGCCTCCTACTGCATTACAAACATTTGCTATATTTTCAAGTCCTGAATGCTTTAGATCTCTGATATGAGGATTTTCTATGAGTATGCTTTCAGAATGGCAGTGAAAAGACACAAAAAAGCATATGTAAAAAGAACACCAGAAACAAGACCAGTAGACAAAATGACGCCCTGGGCAAATATGATGGTAGGATTCCAAATGGACAATATTCCAGCTCTCTGCATCCCAGCCATTCTATCAGTTTGAGCCCTGGAGAAGGTTGGATCCCCTGGGTAAATGTATGTTAGTCCTACCCTAAAGCCACCTTGGGTGCATCTTCTATGACCTCAGCCCTTTGAGACAGGACGTAGACTTGTACAAATATTGAACGAGAAAAACCCTGGGAAATACTGACTATGAACTATAGTCACTAGCTATGGAGCAGAGAAGAAAAAATTAATTTTATCAGTAGTTATAAAAATAATGAATGACTGCACGCTGAAGCGGAAAGATAATTTTTAATAATAAATTATATATTGGCTTGCCTGGCAATTATATTTTTTATATTAATTTTGAACAAAATGAGTTACAGTTCAAAAAAATTCAGAGAACCTAGGTGGTATGCTAAAACCTAATTTTAAGTTTGGTGCCTAATTTTGCAGACTCGGAAATGTATTATATTTCAATAGCTTTATGTTCAAATAAAAGAGGGAAGGACATTTGCATGGCCTTGGTCAAGTTCTTCCTGGGGGATTAAAAGTCATTCTCCAGCAGCTGGGAAATAAATATAATCCTTGCATGAAACAGACTCCAAGCAGATATAATCATAATAACCCTTACTGTCGAAGTTGCCAACATCAAAAAGAATCTGTTAGGACAAAATTTGGGAGCCGCCATTACTGACTTGTATGGTGTGTGCCAAAATATATTGTCGGGTCATTTTCTTTTTCACCTCTTCTGTAGGTTAGGCTGTACTTTATGAAGATGAATGCAAGGCCTTAGGTTGAGTGATTATGGGATTTCCGATCATATACATCTGCGTATGCATTTTTTTCTCCCATTCCTAACTCCAGTTTTCTAGCATTGTAACAAATATACACTAATGGGTTCATTTAGAAAGATGGTAACCATGCTGATCACCAGTAACATGCTTGTATTCCAGCAGAAATTATGGCTCCATTGACATTGGCCCATTCATAAGTAGTGATCAGCAGACACGATTGTCTAATGTTTTAAAAATGATTACCAGTTTACAGCTACTTATTGATGATTTTACTACCACTGGCCCATTTATAAAGTGGTGATCAGCCCAGTAATGTTGTCAGATCAACACTTTGATTGTTTCAAGCACCATAAGCCACAATGAGGGCCACTGGTGTTTGGTTTAAACACAACAATTGCCACTTTTGCTGCAATACATGATTGGCTTTCCTAGTTGTAATTGAAATAATGGACAGCATACGTAACTTTTAAACATGACCATCACCTACTTTATTAGACTCATTGGAGTTTTTTGATCTCCCCATCTGGGTAAATACAATATGGTTATAAAAGTGCTGATCATCATAATACAAAATCTCACAGATCTTACATAAATTTGGTATGTCTCTAACAAGAATACATCATCATCTCTTGATACTAAAGCCATTTACTTTTTTGTTATTAGTATTCAATACCGGTAGTCCCCAGGTTCGTTCTTACGTTGAATTTGTATGTAAGTCGGAACAGGTACATTAATTTAATAAATTCAGTTAGGACAGATGTATGTCTCAACATATTATTAGGCAGCTTTAAACTTTATGGAGTCAGACATTCAGACAGTTAGAGTCAGACAGTTAGACATTCATTAACTTCTGGAGAAAGCTGTGCTTTAACATGCAAAAAGAAACAACTGTAGAGTTTGCCTTGGTCATTAAAAAGTTATAAGAGTCTGCCGAAAGAGCTCACCCCCCTAAGATCACCCACAACCTCAGCTGTGTTTATAAAAGATTTCTCCAGATTTCTCCCCCATTAGGCCTCCGTCTTGCACAGAGGGAGCAGGGAGCAGGGAAGCCCTGTTCGTATCTAGGAGTCGTCCGTATGTCGGATGTCCTTAACCCGGGGACTACGTGTAATATTATTGTAGAGACCAAGTTTCAAGCCTTTGGTATTTTGTTCTAAATGGTTGAACTGGAAGTATTAATATTTAGATATGCTATGGCCACTCTACCATGGATGATGTGTAGTCTTAGGTAACAAATAAGTAATAGGTAGCAAAGAATAGCAAAGCACGCTGCTCTGGAGCTAAAGGTTAGTGGACCTAGTGTGTTTGAATAAACTTTCCTATGGTCCCAAGGGAAGGTAGTAATATCTCTGTATAATCTGCTTGATGTATTTAGTGTTGCTCAACAATTTTAACATGGGTGAACCCTTGAAATATCTTTCAGGTCTTCAGGGAAGCCCTTCTATAATTATTATATCCACAGCTCGCAGTACATTAGTGTGGAGGTCAGTAGGAAGAATACCTCTTACATTGCTGGCCAGTGGGAGGAATGCCACAATTACAGATCATTTGTGTCAGTTAAATTGACCTGAGAAGTCCAAAAAGGCTCATGGTTAAAGAACCCCTAGCAACCTCTGGTGAAACCCTGGCTGTGAAACATTGCTGTAGAGTATGCTGGGCAGACCTACACCAGCCATTTGATTTTATATCTATCAAGGTACGCCCTTACAATGCATAAGTGGTAATTTAAAAGAGAAAATTAAACAATTAGTATATATTGTGCTATTTTGACCAGTTGGTACCTTCAGAAGAGATCACATGTCCAAGTGTTTTGACATTTCTTCACACAATCACCCACTGTATTATCACAGAACAGACGTTTCTGCAAGATAATTAATTTTCTTACATAAGAAGATATTGGAAAACCTTTTTGTTGGGAATGGCAAAGACCATTTAATTTACAAGAATGATAGTAATCAATGACAACTCGTCAGCTTACTATATCAAGTAAAACAGAAACCATTGATCAATAAAAGAATTCCTCTAAGATTTTACTATATCAAAAACCATGAATGTGTCTGTTCAGGCTGCCTAAGTCTGGCAGCCCCATGTACTTTATCACATCTTGAATATAAAATAAACTTAAAGATATATGGAAACACAATAGGGCTATATAGGAAAAACACATTTAATGTTTTAAACATACAAAATCCAATCATCTATATTGTATCCAAAAATGTTAATGGGCATAAACTCCCTGTGAGGTCCTTGGTCAAGTGCCAGTGGTTTGTCCAGGTTTCATTTCCCCAAACTTCTTATAAAGCAGGCCCCTGATCATCCTTTAGAGGTAAGTTTAAGTGTCTCAGCTCTGGGTTGCCCCAGAAGTGCAGAATGGATTGAGTCTCAGGAGGGCAAATACTGACACTCAATCAAGGAATCCCTTAGGCGGACAAGACCAATAGATAGGTTGAGGACCTGAAAAGACATCTAAGTCTTGGTAAGAGGCAATTGATCCCACACAGAAGGCCTCCAAGCAGATAGTCCAGGTGTATAATAGAGTTGTGAGTTTCAGGACATAGCAAGCCAGAGGTGAAATACAAAAGGTCAGTCAACCAGTTAGATAATCCAAAAAGATCAGAGGGTTCAGGGTCACGAGAGAACAAGCCAGAAGTCACTGATGGGATATTAGTAGTCCAGGTACACAGGAGAGGTAGAATATTCATTGTTATAAGAGAACAAGCCAATGTCAATACAGGAAACAAACATGGCATTGGTCACCGGAAAATGAGGTCAGAAGCAAAAAATATACAAATGCCCACCTTAGCGATCAGGAGACACTTTGCTATCATAGGCAAGGTGTCCTTGTTCAAGATCTGGCAAATCTGTGGTCAAGGGGCAAATTCAGGTGTAAAAAAAATAAGCCTTACACTCCCCTATAGAATATTTAATGTCAGCTGTATTATATGCTGTATCAGCATATAAAGGTGGTCCACTGTTTAATTCACTTTGATAAAAATTTCTTTTATAAAGGATCTTTGACCTCAATCCATGCAGCCTCAGATTAAAAATTGTAATCCATAGGTCATGGGTTGTAAAGTGAAAGATAATTCCACATGACTTACATTCCCATTATTAGTTGTAAAGCAGGCGAGTGGGCATACTAGTGGGCCATTTTATTTGATAATATCACAATAAGTTCAACGTGTGCCTTAGATTTCTATCACAACTTCCATAAACATGCCCCTTTGGCGTTCTCCAGATGTACTATAGCTGCAGAGAGCAGTAAACGATAAATCCTAATAAATAACCATAGTAAATGTCAGACTGGTTTTGATAGCTGCACCTGTTTGGAAGGACACATTTTGTATCTCAGCTTATAACGCTGATACCCTCTTATGTTTCATCTCTATTTTGTCCTTGTCCCTTTCATATAAATATAGTGTTGTACATCCCAATAGACTTCAAAACTGCTCTCGTGTCCCACCTGACCTAGTTCATCCCCGACAACCCCTCCACCCGTCCCTCGCCAAGCTAATTAGTCATATCAGAAGCCGCATTATTTCAGATGCATGAACCAGAACAAAACGAGTCAAATTTATAATTCATGGGGTTGTCTGATATATAAAAAATCTTTTACGGATTTAATTAATATTAATATTCATGAAACCAGAGGAAAAAAAATAAAATGTTATTTCTAATCAGAACAGACAATGTTTTATAATGCAAATGAACACTCTGAAAGTAATCAACATCAGGTAACGTTCTAAAATGAGTCGTATATTTACATTAGCAGAGAAAAGGAGGAGATGCGGGTATTTTCAAGCCTTCGTAAAAAAAGTCACTGCTCACTGCTTCATGGTTTATGATAATGACTTCTTGTTTCCTGTATGTACAGTATAACAAAATATAGACCTGTAAAACACTGGGGGTAAAGCAATCAAAACAAAACCCGATGCCATCAGGTGCAAACACCGGACTCTGGACAAACTACCCCCAACCTGCCAACCACCTACTGATGCTAACAAGCAATGTCAGTTCACATCGGCCATGTTACCGTGGACTAGTGATGAGTGCCTGAGTGAGTTCCTCTTTGATAGTTTCTAATCCATTTACTGCTAACACATTGTAGAAAAAAACCATGTTGAAAAAATGACACCAGGAGGCAAAGATAATTGATAAAGGAGACATGCAATGTCGAAAAACCCTGGTTCCTGGTGGCTTTTTGTTCCAGGTTTGCTGGATCACCTAGCTTCACTGATGAAAGTTTATCTTCTCCAGCCTCG